>NC_026754.1:472500-567500 GCF_000149245.1 Cryptococcus neoformans H99 | reverse complement strand
TGGCCAAAAAAAAATGTCGGAGGAGAATGGACTATTGACTTTCGATGAGCTCATACCCTCGGCAAAGTTGCCACTCTTCTAGTCCAGGAGATGTCCACCACAGTGAGATACGAGAGTTCCTGCGGAGTTAGACAGTGTTTCGTTTTTTTTTCGGCACTTTCGGCTCTATGCTTCTACTGCTTACACCATGTCGCAAGGGCTGCGAAACATATCACCGGGGGGGGGATATATATTGTGTGCTGCAGCATTGGCTAAAACACTATCGCGGAGAAAAGTAAGACCACTGATTGATGAACAATGAAGAGTAGCAGGAGGAGTGCTGAATGTCAACATGTAATATAGTACATCGTGATGCGTCGTAAGGTGTATCGTGACACTCTGACTACTCTCTCTGAAGCCTCTTACTTCGCGCAAAAGTCCCTATTCGAGATCAAGAACCTGCAGCCCTCTGCTTGCACAATGTCCTCTGGTTCTGCAAGATCTAATGTCCTTATTCATGTCCTTACTCCTCGTACATCCCATCATTTTCTTCTCGTCCAGGCCACCAAGCTGTCACACCAAGCCCTGATTCAGCTATTGTCGCCTAAATGACAATTGTCAGTCAATGAGCTTGTTGGAACTAAGTCCGTGAACATACCAAGATCTTAAAGCCAGCCTTCTCAATGGGGCCCTTCCCCTCCACCGCCTCGCCGTTCATCTCCGCCAACATGGCCTGAGGCGTAGGACGCACGTCTTGCCATTCGATGGAGTCTACACGGAAACGAATCGCCTCTCCCGGATCTATATATAATCTCTCTACACAGGAAGATTAGCATCAAGCCTAAGATTTGGAAGAAGACAGGGAAAACACGCACCAGAGATTACGGTGTTTAACAATTGTTCTTGGGTCAAGGTCGACTCATCATCACTAGCCACCCAGAAAAATGCTTTCTGTTGAGGATCACTGGATATAATCCGTGAGCAACTGAACATTAGGCTGACAAATCGAACATACTAGGCGGAATTCGGAGGTAAAAGCGAAGGGACAATGTAGATATCCTGGAAAAAGCCCAGAGATACTGTGGAAACACCAGCTTAATATACCAACAGCAATTATACGACATGCTTACCTCGAATGTAAGACTTGGTGGTTGAGAGAACCCGGCCGACGATAACTTCTCCAACAAAAGGTGCGAAGAGCATTAATCTGAAAGACACTGAAATTGTGTAAGTTACCGACAGAGCTCACACTGCAGTTCAACCTCTGCATACCCTTATAATACATTAAGCCATTCCCCCAGGTCACTTTACCATCTTCAGCTGTGAGAATATCGAACACTGAGAGGGCCAAACCCTTTTCTGGAACAAGCTTGTTTGCGTATCTAAAAGATCATTTGCATCAGTTGAACGCCCACCAATGCAAGTAGCATTTATACTTGGTATTCAAAGCATCTTCTATGGTAGTGGCAGATGAAATATCGAAAGTTTTCGGAGCCACAGGGACGGTATCCTATAGCGCCATAGAAGGGTAAGCGGCTCTTCTCCACCTGTTTACGCCAGATACGACTCACTCGGACGCCAACGAGGACGAACATGATTTTCTTCTGCTAGTTCCCCTTTTGAATAGGCTCTAAACAGCTCTATTGGTGGATAATTCGTGGAAAAACCTCGAAAAGCAACTTTTGCAAGAGAAAGCGGCCTTAGTACAAAGAAGATTAAGAAGAAGACGATGTTTTGACGGAAGCCTCCACTACAGATGACACGTCACCATTTTTAATGGAATGGTGCCTGAGATAGCGAAGGATTTGAGGAGGAAAATAACGAAGGCTGATTGTTACTTCCAGTATGCTTCTTGATAGTCCTGCTTAAAATAAATACAATGGCTGACGATATAGAGCTCAACTTTGCTGTACCAGCATCAGGTATCGTGAGGCAAATAGTCCCGAAGAAAGGTGGAAGATGGACTGACAGGTGAAGTGACTCGCTCTCTCCTACCAGAACTGAAAACTGATGTCCTCTGCAGAGTAAGAGCGAAGAGAGAAGCAAGGGATGCCTTCAAAAGCATGAAAGCGAGCCCTTTACCGGTACAAACCCCACCTCTACCTATTGTTTCCGCATCCGGACACGCTCCCAAACCGGCCATAACCAAGTCAGTCCCTACACCTGCGCCGGTGTCTCGACATCCGCAACCTAAGACCCAGGTAGCCGCATCACCTCGATTTACAAATGCGACTGCTGGTCCATCTCGTCCTGCGCCTCCTCCACGAGGTATCAGCACAGATTCTCGTAAAACTACTTCCATATCCGCTCCCGCCTCCACTAAGCCACGAACTTCTCTCCCTGCCAACGCTTTCGAGCTCCCTCCTTTACCTCCTCAAGCTGGGCCATCTCGGCAGCACCCCGCGGAAAAGCCCAAGGCTCCCCAGTTTATTTCATCTCTGTTTACATCTGCTCCCCTCCCCGGCGTAAAATCGTCTATTGCTCCAGAGATACTTACCGGCGCCCCGTCCAACGCACCTGTGGACACGACAACATTCCAGGGTTTGGGCCTCAACAAGCTCCTCATCAATCATTTGAAAGGAAAAATGGGGGTAGAGAAGCCGACAGGTATCCAACGAAGCTGTTTGCCTTACATGCTCTCGTCGCCTTTGAATCCTGACAAAAAGGCTGGGGATGAAGGCCCGGAAGAGGAACCCCTTCGCGATGTCCTCATACAGGCGCAGACTGGTTCCGGTAAAACTCTTTCCTATCTCCTCCCTATAGTCCAGACTCTTCTCCCTCTGTCAAGATTATCGTACATAGATCGCTCGATCGGTACTTTGGCCATTATCCTAGCGCCCACTCGAGAACTCGCCCAACAGATTTCCAAGGTGCTCGAACAGCTATTGCATATGTCCTTTGCTGCATCCAAGGAAGGTATTGATGGCGAGGATGAGGATGATAGACCATTTACTCGATGGTTAGTTTCAGGTTTATTAACTGGTGGATCAACGAGGACACACGAAAAAGCAAAGTTGAGGAAAGGTGTTCCGATCCTGGTGTCTACTCCCGGTCGACTGCTGGACCATTTGCAGAACACTATGTCTTTCCAGTGCGCCAAAACGATGTTTCTCGTTCTTGATGAAGCGGATAGACTTATGGATCTTGGTTTTGAAGAGACGATTCAGGGTATCATCAAGGCGCTGGAGGGTAGAAGGAGAAATGAAATTAACATTGAGAAAGAGATGGATAAAGAGGGAGGTGGTACCATGCGTTGGCCCTTTTGGGACCGAGGACGACTCAATGTCCTGTGTTCCGCTACTGTCGATGCCAAGGTTGAGAGACTTGCAGGAGCTGCTCTGAGAAACCCCATTCTCTTCCGTTCGGAGAAGGACGAAGCAGAAGCCAAGAAGAAGGCTGAAGGCAAAGATGACGCTGTCACTAAAGCTCTCAACGAAGCTCAGGCCGTTGTTATTCCTCAGGAATCTGAAGAAAAGTTTACTCCCCCTTCCCAACTTTCGCAAAAATATGTGGTTCTGCCCACCAAACTTCGACTTGTCGCACTTGTTGCTCTCCTCCGATCACTTGTTTCGTCTGTGGCCAAGGGCATAAACGTAAATAATGGTATGAAGATCATTGTGTTTTTGAGCTCTACGGATGCAGTAGACTTCCACTGGAAGCTACTTGGTGGAGTGCAGATGGGTCAGCAGGAACAACAGGCAGATGAAGAAAATGAAAAAGATGAGGAGGAAGAAGGGGAAAGTACCGAGGAACTCGACTCTGACGGCGAATCGAAACCCAAGAAGGCCAAACGCAAGACCAAATCCAAGTCTACCGACGACATTGTGTTTCTTACCTCTCCTCTCTTCCCGAACACTACCCTTCATCGATTACACGGTTCCCTCCCTCTTCGGACCCGTCTCGCCTCCCTCAAGGCTTTTGCCACCGCATCTTCCCAGCCCTCTGTACTCTTCGCCACTTCGGTAGCTTCGCGTGGTCTCGATCTTCCACTTGTCAGGGCGGTCGTACAATACGATCTTCCCACAGAAGGTGGTGCAAACGAGTATGTGCACAGAGTTGGTCGTACCGCCCGAGCGGGTAAGGGTGGCGAGGCATGGGCATTTGTCTCGCCTAGTGAGCAAGGTTGGGTTAAGTGGATCGAGGGCAAGATGGGCGCCGCCGAAGGCAAGAGTGGTGTAAGCCTTGGTCAAGTTGGTGTGGAGGATGTCTTGAGGAAAGGATTCGGGGGCAAGTCTTACGAGTACGAAGCGAGAGCGACGGATGTGCAGTTGAGCTTTGAAAATTGGGTTTTGGCATCTGAGCAGGTTAGTTTTAGTTTTGTCTTTTGCTGCTACATTATTCTGACGAGTTGGCTATAGAATGCTGCGCTTGCACGAAAAGCTTTTGCTTCCTTCGTTCGAGCTTACTCTACCCACCCTCTCGAGGAGAAGCAATTCTTCCACATAAAGCTGCTTCATTTGGGCCATTTGGCCAAATCCTTTGCGTTGCGAGAAGCGCCTGCTCAGTTAGCCAATGCTCTTTCAGTTGGTAAATCCAAAAAGCCCAAGTCCAAAGCTGTATCTAGCGCCACCCAGCCAGGAAAGAGGAAGAGAGATGAGGATGAGGATGAGATGGGAGAGCGAGGAGGCAAGGAGTTGACCGCTAGAAACGAGACAGAGAGAAGAATGTACGAGGCGGTCAGGAAGCAAGGAAGGACGATCAAGAGTGGTGGTAAACTGGGGGAGTTCTCAGGGAAAGGCCAGAACAAGGGACAAAAGGCAGCAGCAACTGGAGGAGAGTTCCATATTGTCAATGCGGGAGAGTTGGAGCGGCTGGTCGCAAAGAGGAAGTAAATGTGTTTGGGCACCGTTTCTGTTTGGTCCTTGTATGCATATGTTACTGAAGCTTTTCGGTCCGGGCTGAGCATATTACTGCATTTTATATGCGAAGCCGAAGCATGTATGGCAACCGACAACAAAGTGCTTCGTATTAAGTATGTATATTTGTAGTATGATGATAAGCTATTTAATTAATTATGCCCGTCACAAAGCACAAAAAGGAAAAACCCCGGATGGTTGTTGACAGCACCACTTAAAATACGATAACTGCCATTGGTCTGCTGGTCGGAGCTGTACTTCTAGTATCAGAGCCAGCATCTTGACATAATTATTATGACATCCTTCGGTGCGTTCGAGCCGAAGCTTTCCAACCAGCAGATGCTGACAGCGGCTAAATTGGCTTCTTCCTGAAGTAAGTGTGGGAATTTGTGGGTTTTAGATCAATTCTGGATGGCATTATTACTTCTCAAGAACATGTAGTAATAAAAACCTGCTGAAGGGCATTTGTCTATTTCGCCGACAGAAGAAGGGAGAAGAAAGGCTCCTTCCTTCCTTGCCGTTTCCCGTTCAAAGAATGCAATGCCTCAGCTTCCAATCGATTTGATTGATTAATAGATGTTGGAGAACGTCGATCTTCTGCTTAATTTTTGTTTGACATAATTAATTGATGAACAAGATAAGTTTCATTTAATTTGTCTCAGATCGTATATGCAGTTAGTATGCAGCCGCAGACGGCATCGGCACCGGATACTACGGAGCTCAGCATTCAGCCAGCGCGAAAAAGAAATGGTGGCCGAGGGGATCTGCTTCGGCATTCCGGTCAAAGGTTAGGTATAAAAAGGCGCTTTTACCTTTAGGAGTACGCACGAAGCGATTATTCCTGCTTCCTCGCCGGTAGATAAATGTTCCAGCAAATATCGACGCTGCACGATCCCAGAATACAACAGTACGGTAATAATACAGTGCACATGCATGCAGCCATGTTAGAAAAGCGAGACCTGTAAAAGCGGAATGTGATTGAGGATGACGCGCAAGGAAAGAAACGGGCAGAGATGGGGGACGTCGCAGTTTTTCGTTGTAGACCGATGTGGTCATTACGACATCCTGAGAACACACGTCCAGCCACGTTTTCATTCCCATTAAAACCTTCTCTCCATATCATCGGCCAGCAAAGAGGCACCCAGGCGTTAGGACCTGTACTCCCTCCAACTACATCTTCAGCACAAGAACGAAAGGCACACCAGTTACACGAGCGCCTTCAGCAATTCCGATGCCCCTTGTCGCCATACGCCAACAACAACACACGCACATCCTAAACAAACTTTGCTAGAACCAAGTCGATATTCCTAGACATCGAAGAAGATTTGACTAAAGCATGCCGAGTCTGTTGACTCGGATAGAGGAATGGGAAGTGATTGAAAAGCCAATGCTGCATCAGGCAATGGGGAGAGATAAGATTGCGTTAGCACCGCAAACAACCCCATTAGAATCTGATCGGTGGATGGTTATTGTGAATGTCGTTATACTAGTAGGTCCATTGTTGTCCATGGAAATGCTTTATGTGCCAAACTGACCTCCCTGGGCAAAGTGTTTGACTGTACTCGGTGCTGGGATGATACTTTCGTCCATGGCGATCAATGAGTTCGTCTTTTCACGACCAGGTACAACACGTACACGCATCGTCCAAGCACTAATCGTCAGCGACCTTCTTCTTGGGTAGGTGATCACGCTGGCATTCTGCAGAACACTTCCTGACCTTGATCCTATAGGATCATCGGCCTCATTTCCTCCGGTCTTACCCTCACTGGTGATGGTCATTTGATGGCTCATGGAACTACCTCTTGTTCAGGCTTGGGTTTTATGCTCACTGCCATCTTATGGTCTGGTAAGTCCACTCTCAAGGGAAAGCATGTCGACATCTATGGTTGACATAAAGGAATAGAGCATTTATGGACACTTTTACTTGCATTTGTTACTTATATGATCTTGATCAACGTGCGTACATGAATGAACAAGAACTTACCTCACATGACATTAAACTGAGAGTCCCAAATAGCCTTTACACTCCATGACCCTATGGCTCGAAAAAAAGTGGTTTTATTTTTATATAATCGGTAAGTCACCTCTAATCATTGACACAGTTTGAAATCTGAACGATATCAATTTAGTCTGGGTCATAGCTATAATGATGGGTTTGATCGGTTACGAAGTCTATGGCTTTTACCCTGGTGAGATATCCTGAAAAAAGTAGTGTGCTTAGCTAATGCGATTCCGCGAAGCTGGAGGGATTTGTTTTTATGGAAACAACACTGGACTTTACGCGGAACTCATCCAGTTCATCCCTAGGTATTTTCATCTTCAATGGGTATGATCAAACATATCTGACTGCGTTGCTAGAGCGATTGTCTGCTTGACCATAACCATTCTCTACTCTCGTCTCATTGTCTTTCTCCGCAGACCTGACAAAATTCGCGCCAAATCCGGCTCTACCACCGGATATTCAAACGAAATCGCTTCGGATATACGACAACGTTCTAGGCTGTTGCCCTTCACAAATCCTTTCAGACGCAACCGTGCCAGCACCAGCAGCACTCCTCAGGCAAATCAAAATGCTGCCATAGCCACAATTTCAGGAGAAACCTCGGAAAGCTCTCAGCCAGCAGAATTAATAAAAGAAAAGGATGCTAGACCTATTTCTGCTTTTGCTGGAAAATCATGGTCTCTTCCGACTTCGCCAACGTCAATGCCTGCAAATATGGCAGACTTACCGCCTTGGGAGCGGATAGAGCTTCCAGCCTTCCAGATTGACGGTGAGAAATTTGGCGGTCCAGCAATAGCCGTTGGAAGCGGTTCGTCTCTGTGGAGTGGCTGGAAAGGTCTGGGAGGAAGAAAGCGGCCCTCGACTGGCTCGTCTATGGTATCGCCTCAGCTTCAGGAAGCGCCCAGATTTGGAAGCATATCCTCTAACGTTGATGACGGGACATTTAGCCCTAGAGAGGTCGCTGGAGAATTGAAGGCATCGGCCCAAACTTTAGTTGGGCCTCAGATGGAGATAATAGCTTCTGGAGATAACCCGGAAGCCCCACGCGATTACTCGTCTTCGATATCCCCTTTATCTGAAAACGTAATAGATGATGTTCCCAGAAAGCGACATCGAAGGGCTAATTTTCAAGGTACGGTGACTGATTCTTCCTGGTGCACGCATAAAATGTCTTCTCATAGAAGCTTCACCCCGAGCAACTTGTCACGATCGGATAAATCATCGGCACTCGAAACTCATCGCCCTTCTGTTGCAACCGTAATAGATTCAATAGAAAGTATACAGACGCCAAAAAAATTATCGGTGCCCTCCATAGCATTCGATAATGATGCTTTCATCCCGGCTGTGGAACAACTCCCAACTGCACAATCTCAACCAATGAGACCTCTTTCACCCATATTCTCACAATCCGCCCCTTCCTCTCGATCTCGCTCGTCTTCGCAGCCTCGTACAACACTCTTCTCTAATCCAAAATCTCTACACTCTCGTCAGCACACATTATCTGGGCCCGATATAGGAACCAGTTCCGCACCAGCTGCGCTAGAAGATGATGATCTAGATGAGGAGATGGATCTTATGAAGATGCTAGCTGCTGCACCTCCAAAAGTCGATGATAGATTTGCCCCTCCTCCCGGTGAACAGTATGAACTAGTACCGGAAAGCATGTCAAGCTACCTCAACAGGAAAACCGCCATGTTGATGCTTTGGTTCCCTTTGGGGGTAAGTCTATATGCTTAGGATGGCTGAAGTGGTTAAAAGCTGATCGGCCTGGTAGTACCTTTTGCTTTTTTCTGTGTCTTTTGTTCGCATCATCTGTACGTTCATGGAAGCTCGATCGGCCGTTGACTAACTGATTCCTTAACCTGCAGATGATTTCTGTGGCCGTCCTCCACATGCTCTGCGGGCCATTTCACGATGGTTCATCTTGGCTCAAGGTCTTCTCGATGCAATCATCTATGGTGTCGTTGAGTGGCAGTAAGTTTCAAGTTCCAGTCTAAGATGACGTAGTAGAAGCTGACTACAAATTCTCAGTACTAAACGGGTAGTTCGCAAGCGAGTACGCCGGGGAACCTTCTCCCCTCATCATTCCAGCACCGGATCCAGAGTAATCAACAGTACAGCACGCGTTGTCAACAATATAACATCGCGTATGACTCACTCTCGGGGGAATGGTTCTGGCGGTGGATTTGGGACTGACTCTGCAACAGCAATCAATTCTGAGAATCTGCCAGGAGATAGTGGTCGTGGTAGCCACCAAGCAGGACAGACGATGAATGAATTGCGTGGGGGCCATGTGACGAACGGAAAAAGTGGGCTGGACACAAGACCACGGAATGGGGAGAAATTAGTATTAGATGAAAAGCAGAAATCAGGTAATGGTGAAGTGCCTAGCGAAAAGAGCTGAAATACATTCATGGGTTTCATATATACTGTAGTCTTTATAATCATCAAAAGGAATTAATAATTGTAGTTTCTAAATTTTACTCGCATTTATAGCATTTTGTTGTCTAATGTTGCTTACATCTTCGTACATGCATTGATGAGGTATATTAAAAACATTTTATCGTGAATTGTTGCAACGATTTTTCTAAACCAACTCGTACTGTTCTCGGCTGATGATCCGTATACCCGGCTCGGTACCTCCCCACTCGAGGACTTTAGGTAGTTCACCTGGGATTGACGCCGCGGTGCTCTGACCAGTTACACAAGGCAGCTCCAAGACGACATTTGAGATGGCGCTCGAGAACGGGGGTTGATTGGGAGCAAATTGTCCAAAGGCCGGAGGGGATCCATAAGCTACAGATGCCGCGTGAATCAATCTGCAACATGTGTCAACGATGCGTTGTTATGCGAATACGGTATAAGGATGGTTAAGAGCTCACACGTCTGATGTTAGTCCCTTTATAGGTGTCCTCTTCGTCCTAAAACGCTACAAATGTGATAAAGTGTGAGCCTCTTGAGCGCTTTGGAGCAGACTCACATGCATCCGGTAGCCGCCGGTAGTCTGCTCGTATTTGTCAGCCGTCTATGCATATCGAAAATGGATGTTCAACTTGCTCCTATTCTATCCTCAATTGACTAGCATCGGCTCTTATCAGTTTGCTGGTTGGCAGACATGGGAAGACTACTTACATGAAATTCCTCTTTATGCGGCCACCATTCACTTCCCTTTTCTGCCAACCCATCAAGATCCGTTCCTTCCACCGTTCCAGTCAAACATCTTTGAGCGGATGAGTGAAGATAGCATCTACTTCCTCTGGACTTGGTCGAAGATGTTCCAACAATGACGCGTCAGAGAGGAAGCACACGGTAGCTGCCTCATGGATTAAACCATGATTCCGAGTTGCTGTAGCAGGATCCACTTACGAATGACAATAATGTGGTTCTTCATATGAGCATTCAAAGGCAGGATGGTCATCACAGGTTCGAGTACAGTCAGGTCATGTATTGAGGGATGTTCGAGGGGAAGATTGACCTCTTCAAAAGCTTCTCTTCTCTATTTTGTTTATGCATCAGGTTGAGAAGGATAATACTGGTTAAAAGACGTACAGCTGTATGTGTTGCATCTCTATCTTCCGGATCTACCTTTCCACCTGGAAGTGCCTGCAGTTTGTGGCTGTGATCAGCTACACTATATTACTGATTGTTAAACAAGGAATGATTTTTCACAGTCTGAGATGGATGTCTCCTGTTCGATACCATATCAATAGAGTAATTTTACACAATTTCACAGATTACTTACCGAAGCGTCTTTGCCCTGGTAGTCAACAAGACATGCAGTTTATCATCGGTCTCTCTTTGGAACAAGACAACCAGAACGGCTGCCTGCTTCACTATGCCGAAGCTAATAGGGGTAGGCTTTTGAGCACATGATAGCGACCGGAATGCTTACTTACTCGTGCACAGAGTTTGAATCGTAATTCGCGAGTCTTTCCAAACATTCTCTGGACTCATCTGTGAGCCTTTCCAGTGCCTCAGAAGAGATGCCTCGTTCTTCTAATGATTTCCACTGTTTGGAACCTCGAAATTCCGATCCGAGACTCATCCCAAATGCTATCAAGCGAGTATTTTTGAGAGATAGTGAATGGCAGCTTTATGGCTATGGAAATCCAGGAGTTACAAATCGGAAACTGTTTTGCTGTTTGCTTTCGATGTCATATAGTAGTTCCGCGAGCTCGGTTGTTATCGTATTATTTTCCTCGTAGGCTCTAAGAGATCGTAACGCTGTAAGCGAAATACGAATTGAGACTGTTGATCGTCTGCCGGGACCCCCCCCCCTTGAAGTTGGTTACAAGACAAAGGAGAGTACAAGCGAGGGTAGGCAATGGAACGATATTGATTCGGCGCAAATTATTGCTGAGTTGTTGAAAGCGGAGCGGAAGATCAGATTGAATGGGGGGAAGTGCGAGTACTCAGATTCTTTGTGCACATCTACATAAATGACTCTCTGTCATTTCTTCTCGAGTTTTGACTGTTCACTGGGGATAGAAGAAGTGGAGGTCGAATGGCAGGATGAGTCATTACGTATTGCGACCCAAAATAAACTCCAGCAGGCCTTTTTCTCGCCACAGAATGATACTTGGCTTCGTTTATCGTACTTCAAGCGTCTTATTTGTCTTCATACTGTAACAAAATATGCAGATGGACGAATAAATAATTGGCGGCATGAGTAAACTCCTAAGTGAAGGAGGAAGAAGCGGGGATTTGAGAAGTAATTTGTATAATAAGAGGGAGTGTGGAAAGGAAAAACCAAACAAAAAAAAACTAAATTTATATACGCTGTCGGGGAATCGAACCCCGTGCTAGAGCAATTATCCGCCTGAAGACGGCCATTAAAGGTAATGGGAAGCTCTAATGTTACCAATACACCAACAGCGTCTCATTTTGAGAAAATTTTACATTTACAATATATTATCAATCCAAACAAATAGGTAACCTAGGGTATATCATTATCTTGCAGAACATCCTCTCGAAGGTCCGCTCTCAGAAACATCATACTGTAAAAAGAATGACAACAACAAAGAAGTGAGCAGATCACGCACAGCACGTCAATTAAACATTTGATACTGCTTAAAGTAGCGACTTCATCCTATTCCACCAATCCCAGCCTCGATTCTCTCCATGAGTCCTCTCCCAGCTTCCTTGGAGCATTGTCTTCCGCCCCTCAAACCAGAATCTCTCCAGTACGCTTGGCATGCAACATGGGGAAATTAGCTCACCGACCTCTTTACTACTTCTCCTACCAGATGCATCTACCACTTGCTTTCGTACTCGCCTCCTAAAGTCAAGAGAAGATTACCATTAAGACGATGTGCTGCTGTGGCCGTCATGTAAGTCATTCGACTCCCATCATGTACCAGATAGATGTCTGGCACCGTTCGCTGTCCTGTTGCTGACTGAGGATAGCCTATTCGTAGGCCGACTAGGAGACCTTTATGTGCTCCTGTCAACGTACGATATAATTTCTCTCCTATGCTACTAACTTCGAAACTGACAGTAACTCTCTGGGTTTGTGGGATATAGGAGAGCAGGCAACATGCGAACGTTCGCTCATGATACCGCCTTACCGGGTGGCAAGTATGAACCAGGAGACATAGATGCTGAAGGCACAGCCGTGAGAGTAACTAGAGGAAATTGGCATGTTTCAGCTGACGGCTTTTGATAGAGAAGAGAGGCGTATGAAGAGGTAGGGTTTTGCAATCAGCAACCAAACACGACTGAACAGTTATGTCTTGTAGATTGGTCTGCCTAATGATCGAAATAAAGTTCGCAAGCTCTGTATACTGGACCACTTTCTTACCGGTAACTCCCTCATTGTCACTCCGTAGGTGATAGGATAAGGTCTGATTGGTCATATAAATGCTCATGTTTTGTGCAAGTGTTATCCTCCTGATTACGGATTATACCCTGACGCCACTTCTTAACCCCGCTGAAGTTTCCCTTTTGTTTTCCATGCCGCTAGCATCATTCCTACATTCTCGACCTTCTAAGATACCGTCGTTCCAATACAGCATATTCCATCGTCTTGCTTTAATACCCCCAGGAACAATTGAGTCCATTCCACCGCCTCCGCCGATCGCGTACGCAGAAGATGAAGGTCATGTCAGTTGGAAGGAAGGGAAATTCTATGGATACCGAGACGTCAAATGGGGCGAGGGAATGGTGAGAATGCACAGATTCTTGACTGGAAGGGAATCAAATGGAGTAAAGCCGGTATATGGGCTCACAGCGTAAGTTCCTGTAACCAATGTCATTGTCAACAACCTGAAGAGATCATTGAATTTGTTACACGGCAGGGCTATACTTATCAAGACGGCAACAGTGGCCTATAATCAATGTCCAGACTTCCCCGTAATGGCTCCTGGACAGAGAAGTATGGAAGAGCGAATAGAGTTTGAGATACGGCATATTCAGAGTCCTTTGCGTAGGGCGCTTGAGGCGGAAGAGTTGTGTGATGAATGGGGGAAAAATGAAGAAGTGAAGGCAAAGCTTTGATCGTGACAAGCAAAGAGAGGTGCTATCTTTTGTTGTGGCCTGTATCTTATTTTATCAGAGCACGAATTGCCTGATATTCGATGGACTGCAGATCGTAGTTCTACGACGTGTGACGCTCGACGTGGCAGAAGATTGTTTCTTCGTTCTAGTAGCGTTTGACAGGAGCGCCTTTTCGTATGCGACTATCATCTGCGGACCCCTAATGGTGCTCAAAAGGTATGTCTTGGTAATATGGATTGTCTATTCATGACTACCCAAAAAACTGGAAACCCGGAAATCAAAGAAAGAGACGGACGACGACAATGCTGTTATAAAATATGACAATGCTACAAAATAAACATTTCCGTATCCAAGGAATCAATTAAACAAACTGGCAAGTTCCTCCGACTAGTAACACATATAATTAGCTTTGTGGAGCAAACTGTCTGATTGAAAATCACTCACCTTCTGCGCCATGAGCTCTTTCCTGCTCATATTTTTCAAAGAAAGCTGGGCCAACTCTGCCTTCTTCTTCTGTATTTTGTCGAGTTTCTCCTCGATAGAATCCTTAATCATCAGCTTGATAGCAACAACCGGCCGTGTCTGGCCCATTCGATGAATGCGATCAATCGCCTGGGATTCGACCGATGGATTCCAGTAGGGATCCACAAGGTAACATCTGGATGCGACGGTCAAATTCAATCCGACACCACCAGCTCTCGTGGACACTAGTAGGACCTCGACGTTTTTTTTGAACTTAAGGGCATCGATAGCTTTTGAACGTTCGTCTCGAGTCATAGTACCGTCTAATCGAGCGTATCGGATGTTGGTCTCGTCAAGCATGTCAGCAATCCTATGAGGAACCTGTTAGTCAAGTATAGGGGGGATGCAAACCTTTACTCACCGATCAAGCATAGTGGTCCATTGAGAGCTTCGCAATAAAATTAGTTAGTGGATTTAAACAACAAAAAGCCTGGACTTACAAAACGATGCTTTTGGTTACAACAGGCTTGCCTTCAGCGTCCATTTCTTCCACATCGTCTCCTTCCAATGAGAACGGATCGTAATGAGCCGAGTGTGGGTTCTTCTTCGAGAATCGCAGCAATTCGTCATGTAAGAATTGCATTTTGGTCGACAAATTAAGTTTCTCTCCGGGAGGCCTTATGTACTTCTTGCGAGCTGCCCGTTTGGGAGGAGCTTGCTCCGCCACAGCTTGCTCGGAAGCATCTGCAGAGTCTGGAGGGATAACTTCAATGACGTCGCTCGGTAGACGGATCATTGTGTTGCAGCAGTGACACGATCGTGCAAGAGTGCCTTTCATGCGCTTTGAATATTCCGGGTAGATCTGTGCCTTGAAGCATACTAGACCTATAGCTACCGTCAGCAAGCCTGAAGAAGGGGCGGAGAAAATATAGCCCACAATAGAGATGAAGACACTTTGTCAAAAGAGGCTTCGTGGGCATTTTTTTTACCTTGGGCTTCTCTTTTTCCTCTTCGACACCACCCAGACCCACCCAAGGGAACCAGTCTCCAAAGTCGAGCCCACAAGAAGTGCATGTGGCACCCTCTCCTTCCTTCATTGAGCACACCACAGCTACAGCCCTTGGTTGGGTAAGACCATTTCGCTCAATACCTTGTACAGCCACTTCGTAGTCCATAATTGTACCATCATAGTCTTCCTCCACTGGCCCCTCCATAGCAAGATCAACATGATTGCAAATCTGTCGCAAACGAAGAACTTCTTGAAGCATATTGACGTACATCTTGCTAACTTCGTTGTTCGCTTTGAGTTCACCGAACTTGTCTTTGGCTTTGTTCGCGCGTTCATCGTAGATCTTGCGTTCGTCGTCTCGCAGGGTGAGCCACATTTGTCGTTCGCTTCGAGGGGGCAAGTTGAGGATCTTGGAGCCATCTTCATGAGTGGACTCCTTTGTTCTACGAAGAGTACAGCAGCGCATAACGAGCTGTAACCTTGCTATACCGATCTGCTCGCCATACTTGCAGGGAGAGGAAACGTATGATGTGAAGACATCCTTGTCGTCCACAGGACTAATGCGTAAAAACTTGAAAAGCGCCCAGACATCTTCAATCTTGTTTTGGATAGGAGTACCCGAAAGGGCTATACGACGATCGGCTTCAAGATAACAGGCAGCCTGAGAAGCGACAGTAGACGCTGTTTTGATATAACTTGACCATGTCAATCAACAAACGCCGGATAGTAATAGAAAAAGAAAACTCACTGAGCTTCATCAAGAACGACCCTGAACCAGTCAATAGCCTGTAAAGGGCTGGTCTGATCGCCCGTCCTGGCTTTCCCCTTTCCTTTTTTGCCACTCTTCATCAACGCAGCGATCTCCGCAGGCTTGATCTCTGAATCAAGGATCTTCTTACTTTCAGCTCCTTCATCTCCACTGTTATTTGCTGTTTCTCCAGGAGTGTTGGTTTCGGTATCATAAGCGCCATTTTGCTTGGAGAACTCGTTAGCAAGAGTGTTGTACGAAGTAATTACGACATCAAATTCAGAGATAAACTTGGGATCAGGACGCCGAGATGGACCATGATAAATGTAAACTCGGAGCAGATCGAAGTTTTCGAGATCATCGTCCTCTGACGATTCTTGCCCTTTACCCTTAGGAGGCTTCCACTTTCGTTCAATCTTTTTAGGCGGCATCACTCCCGACGCTCCACCGACAATCTCTACAGGTCCATTCCAATGTTCTTTGATTTGATCCTCCCAGTTCGCGATAGTCGACATGGGAGTAATGAGCAAAGTAGCTTTGGAACGCGCCGTGATGCGAGAGCGACGAGCGGAGAGGTTTTTGAAGAGATCATCATCCCGTTTGCGCTTCTTGTTGGCAGTATCCGCAGCAATTTGCTCATCGATTGACGGCATCCCAAAGATTCTGGTCTTGAAATCACCGGCCTTGATGTCAGATTCTTCGTCGCTAGTCTCGTTCGTAGAAATTATTGACTCGAGTTTGGCCCTAGCGTATTCTCTAGCAGAGCTCCGAGTAGCAGCTATGAGAGACACGACGGATAGAGTCTTACCAAGACCCATCTAAAATGATCTGTTAGCAGACAAAAGCATGATGAACAGCAACCTACATCATCAGCTAACAGAGCTCCCTTGCTCTCCGTAGGTTTTCCCTTCTTGCCTCTAAAATCTTCACCTGTGATCTTATTCTTCCAGGACCTGACCTTGCCCCTGTCATCTTTGACCGGCTCCCACAAAGAATTTCCTCCGTCCTCCTCATCCTTCTTCTTTTCCTTCCCTTTTGTCTTTTCCTCCTCGGCTTCCGCATCCGCTGTGTGACCTCTCTTCTTCCTTAATGCTTTCTTGGCGGCCTTTTTGCACTGTTTCAAGCAGGAAGAGTCTTGTTCTCGAGTAAGGAAGAATGTTAATGCTTTACGTTGATGAGGGAAAAGATCAGTTTTAATTAAGGGGCCTAGAGTTCATACGTGAGATTGATCCAAGAACATGAGATACGGTGCACTTACCAGGATCACTCTGTTCCAATTCTGTCCCGTTATCTAAGCTTTTGAAAACTTCATCAACCTGTTTTCTCTGCACTTCGACTTGCGTAGCCTTCTCTCGTTCCTTGTCTGAGAAGACAAATTCCGATCCCGCATTGCCTGATGCTCCCATGGCTCGTCTTTGAGCATACGCTAGAAGCTGCATCGCTGCTTCACCACTTCCATGGCCGTTGTGGTATGGCGGGTGGTCGGAATGTCGAGAAGGGTCGTAAGGAGGTATAGGATCAAGGAGAAAGAGGTTGTAGCCTGTGAGGAAATTGGCGATATATTGAACGTTAGAAGGGAGTGTGAAAACAAGAACATCAACTCGGACTTGGAACTGGGGCTACAAGGTGGTCAGTGTTGATCGACAAGAGGACGATGGTGAACGTACAGCGTCTGGATGAAGACGAGGCACAAATCCTTCCAACCTACAAAGACCTCGGGACATGAGGTTAGCAAGGTGCACAGCGACTCGTGAGTCGAGGTCCCCAACATAAGTGGTTAGAGAGGCTACAATGAGATTTAGCCTTCCTCGAGGAAAATCTAACTGTACACGCACGAGTTAGGACCTGGATGGTATCGCGCTGTAGGACAGACGTCGAATCATCCTTCCTGGCAAGAGTCCCTGCAGAACGGTACTATAGATCAAAGGAAAGTCAGCGATTTGCTCCTGAGCTACTTGTCATAAAATGTACCTTAAGCTTGACCTTTAGGAACTCAACACCTCGATACATCACCAGATCGTATCTCTCCTTACTCCCAGGAGGAGGTTGTGCCCCAACCACAACTGCAGGACAGGGATACAGCATCAAGGCATTAGATCTGAGCGATCCGATACAAAGAGGCTTCTTTTCGTCTACGGACGGCGGAGATGGTACGTTTCGACTGGTCAAGTCGATAGCAGAAGAAGCGTCTGTGCCATTGGCATAAAAGGCACTGGTGCTATCGTTGCCATTTACATGATTTGATGAAGACCCTCCAGATGTCCATCCCGACGCAGAAGGCTGCGTTTTGTACTGACTGAAGCCAGCCAGATTTGGACCAGCCGGCATGGTTCCAAACGACGCAGAAGCAGATGGAGATTGCGTACCGGACCCTGCGTACGCAATTCCATCATTGTTGAATGCTAAAGGTCGTTGGTCTATCGCGAAAGGTAATCTGCTCGAGGACGGAGCGTACAAACTGACAGAAGGGGACTCGTCTTGAGGGGCTCGTGCGTTTTGGGCCGACGAGGACAGAGAACCTGAGGCTTTGGGCGATGGTATGATGGATGATCCTCCAAGCTTAGGTGTTTCTACGACTTCTTCTCCACTTGAATCATCTCCAGTAAGGTCTATTGAGGCCTGGCTTCGTAGAGAGGGCGGTTGCATTGATGTGCCGTTCGAAGTGTGAGCTCCATTGGCAGTCGACGCGACGGGCGATGAGGATGTCCCATTGATGGACGCCATATCTTGCGAATCCTGCGGCCTTGCTTGCTGGGATGAAGCGTGAGGGTGGCGTAAGTGTTTGCGAAGGAAGATGAAAGAACAAAGGAGTGAAAATGCACTATCTGGGAAATGGCGAAAGATAACCCATAAGAAAACGGCGGCAAAACGAAGAAGAATATGAATGAGAGTGAAGCGAACAAGGTGGATGTTACCGCTGACTAAGCAAACAGCCGAAAAAGTTATGCATACATTTTGATGCTCGACCGATGGTGCTATGTACACTCATTCTACAATCTATTCTACAACCCTCCAGCACATTCTTTTTGGATCTTCTTGGATCTTCTTACACATCTATGCAATATATTGATTCAAAAATCCACCAAATTCGCTCTCTAACCGTGTGTAAATGTAGAAGATCATGGCCGAACTAGGCGCAGACCTCAGTACTGTCAGACCACACCCAGCGTACATCCCCCTGATCCCTCTGGATCTCCAAATCTTCTTGGCAGTGGGCCAGAATCCAGGTGGTGGCTTATCCGGGTTAAGTTCCGCAGATGTCTGCATCGATGACTTGACGCTGTCTGCAGGGAAGAGCACAACATTGTAGGACACGCCTGCAAGGGCACCAGCAGCCATAAGCTCCACCGCTGCCAGGTCAGCCTTGGTAGCTTTCCGCTCGCGACCAATGGTGATTTGGTGTCGAGACATGAACCACCGAGCGGCCCATTCATAAGACCCAAACCACGCAGCCGAGCCACCTGTCTCTCGTAGAAGCGTACCTGTTTGACCAAGCCATAGACCTCGGATGCCTGATTGACGAACAGTATCGATAATGAGGGCGATAGGACCAAGGGGTGCTGCTGCTCGTAGCTGCGGGGCTACATGGGGAACAGAAGGGTTGGGGGTCGTGGCAAAAGGGTGGATACCAGGGGCAGGGACGGCAACCGAAGCTGCACCAAAAGCGCCTTCGCGAGCAAGCATTTGCACTTGCATTCGACACTTGATGAGCTCAATAGGTGTTCTATAACTGACGTTAGATGCACCTATACATTACTCCTTCAAAGACTTACAGAATGAAACTCGCGATAAATCCTGCTCCAGCAGCGGCTAACGCAGTTTCCTTCATGTTGAACTCTTTGTCTTTTCCTTTCCCATCAGGCCGTAAAAGATATATTCCTTCTTTACATTTGTTGTAAGCCAAAAACAAGGTGGCGTTCTCGCAAGCAGCTCCCACTATGGGCGCGGAGATACCCTATTACGATTTGTCAGCATTGCCACATAGATTTTATGCAAAGATCTTTACCCTATAGAGACCCCTCCATCCTTCTTTTGCGTATGTCTGCTTGAAACAGTCCGCTGGGCCGGTAAACTTGAGCGCTCGGTCCGTGGGCTGAGATTGAAGTCGGACTTTTACTATTAAGATAATATATGAATATTTTCTCCCCTACGAATCTGTTGAGAAGTGGCGCGTACCCAAGTCGAAAGGGTGCTCAAAAAGCTTTGCAACCATACCGGCAGCCTACGATTTCCAGGCGTTAGTTGTCATTGTGTCATCGAGCCACCAGGCATCGCAAGAATTGTAGAACTTACACTGCCAAAAAGGACATCCTCCATAGCGTTTGTCTGGACTTCTTCCGCCATTTCCGAAGGTTCCGCGGGGCTTTAAAAGAGCGGAATAAAAGGAAGATGGGGGATTGTCGAAAATATAGGGGCTGAGTAATAAGTAGAACTGAACAACTGGCGTCGTTGCTGGAAGAAATGGTAGACGACGAACGAAACACCATTCGTTGACGTTGTTATTCGCTCTTTGTAGCGTTAAGCGAGCATCTATCACATTGCAAACGCCAGGCACCGAATTACTAACTCCAAATATCGATATCCGCTTACAGCCTCTTACACGCTTCTTTTTTGCGATCGTTGCATATAGTTAAGGATTCACTTCAACAAAGATCTATTCGACTACAACATCAATCTTCAAGATGATCAATGGCAGAACATAAAAAGACCATACACATGCTATCGTACAAAATTCAAAGTACAGAACTCTAGCTTGGAACGGGGTAAGATTCTAGATCAGAATACAGCGCTTTCATCTTTCAAGCCTTTTTGGACTCGCAGACCTTCTTGGGGACCTTGAAACCGTCGCTCCTAACACCACCACCCCAGGGCGTCTGGCCAACAACGGCCGCATCCTCACCCAAACCACGTTCGGCAAAGGCCTGCCAGATCAAACAAGCATTCTCACCGCCAGTCAAGATTTGGTCGGCCTGAATGATCGCATTACGGGCATCGAAGAATGATGGCCTGCAGGGCTGAAGCTTCATGGCGTCAACGATGAGCTGAATGGCAAGAGCATTACCGTATTTCGGGACAAGAGGAAGGGGTCGACCAGCGGCATCAACCGACTCTTCGGAAGTCCTGGTGTAGTAGTCGTTGTGCTTCGAAGTATCGGTAGGAGGGAAAAGAGTGGGCCCAAAACCGTACTTTTCAACGAGGCGCTGAGACAAGACGAAGAGGAACTCGGCCCATACCTCACCAATGGCGTGGACCCCCCAGTAACCTTTAATGGATATAAGCTGTCTAAGCTGTCTGCTTGATGACATGGTTCAAAATCGTACTTACCAGGCTTGTCTAAGGTCTTGTAAGTAGAGGGATTAATCGTGAAATTGGTAGAGTACTTGTAATTCCTAATACCTCGGTTACTGTTGGCAGCCCAGGCGCCCATAGAGAAAACGTCGGTGCCGTTTCTACATGTTCACAAATTAGTTTTTCTGCAGGAACATGCGTGATTATCTAACCTACTCGAAGTTCTTATGCTCCTCAACCTGCCTGATAAGGGTGGCAATAGCATCGCCCCATCCCTCACCCATACCGCCGGCTTCACCGTATCCGAGACACCCAGAGTTGGCTGGACCACCAGTCAGACGAGTTGAGAGACCGTGGCTTGTGGCGCGTTAATACAGTGAAGTAAAAAAGTGTCAAGCAGACATACCTGTACTCGTGAATGACAATACCAGCCTCGAGGTCACCATCCCGATAAGGAGTAGCTGTGTCCCAAATGTACATCCTCATCCTAGGAGCCTGGCCATCCGGAGGAGTCAAAAAGTTGGCATTATTGTAACCACTTCCATCCTGAGCATTACAAACGACAGGGTCGCCACCCTTGCCACCAAGCCTGAAATTGTAAGCCTGGAAGTTACCGGATAACTCATCGAAGCCGAGACGGTAGAGAAGATCGTGGTACATATTCGCCGTGTAGAAGAGCTGAGTGACAACCATGTCGACATACTCCTTCGGAGCGAGGCCTTCCGGCTCTCCATATTCGTACACAAAGATGTGAGAATCATTGGTAGGTCGGTAGTTGAGCAAGAAGTTATTGCGGCCTTCCCAGTTTTCGTGCGCATAAACGTTATTACCAGCAGTAGTATTGAAAACGGTGTAGTTGTGATTCGTAGTCTCACCAGGAATGGTGACATCCCAGGGGTTAGCGGAAGTAGGGAACGAGTGCCACCCAAGAGGAGAGGCAACTGTGTCCCAAGGCTCTGTCACCACAGACAAGTTGCCGGAAACAGGGTCATTGATACCTGGCGCACAATACATTAGCACAATAGGGGTAATGCGAGATAAAGCAACTCACCCCAAGGGAAGACTTGGTAAGAGTAGGGCTGAATCTTCTTCGGGGGAATGGGCAAAGGTTTCTGCTTGCCGCCCTTCATCATCTCAATTTTATCCCTGAGTTCATCAATGTCAAAGTCACTCGCCCAGTCTACCACCCGAATGAGCTCGCCTGAGAGGACATCCACGTAAGCCTCGTACCAACTGTCCTTCATCTCAACCTCATATTTCCAGACAAGGCGAGGAGCACCCTCAGAGACCTGTGTGTACATGAGTCGCGCAGAGACATCAGATACAACGCCAGCCTTGGAAAGTGCAGCGCCAGAAATGACCTCAGTAGGAGGTTCAGCAAAGGCGGGCTTGGGCTTGAGAGTGTGGTGGGGTGTAGAGGTTAAGTCAAACGGTGAAATGTCCTCGAGATCATCAATGGGAGAGAGACGGGGAAGAAGAGAAACAAGGGCCTCCACCGGCGAGAGCATAGATTGGGTGCTGACAGCCGGCTGGTCGCACATGGCACGCAGGTGGTTTTCAATATGCCTCATGGACTTGTGAGTCTCCTTGATCTCGTGGTGGTCAACCTCACCCAGAGGCAAGGAAGAACCGAGAACAACTTGTGCTGCAGACTTGACAAGTCCCCAGATACCGGTCTCACCTTTCAGCTCAGCCAAGTGGGCCTTGTGCTCGTCAAGATGTTGGTGAAGGGTCGTGCAAACCTTTTCAGTTTCGCCCGAAGAGGAAGAATGGATGTCGGAAAGGCTAGGGACTGATCCGGGGTGGAAAGAATTACCCCATGACATGATTCGACCATCACGGTCAATGTTGAGGTTGATGTCGCCATCGGATACTTCAAGGCCATTGAGGAGTTGACGAGCGAAAATATGGGTCACGCCGGTTCGGGCATCGGTATAGCTCTGCGAATCGTTAGCGTTACGTCGTCCGCCATGCCATCCTACGAAAGGATACCACGCTAGTCCCAGTCAAAAATAGAGAACCACAGCAGAACACTTACGTCTTCTCGAATGTAGAATCCCTCGCCCTCCTGGGCACCCAACTGAGATCCGAGGAAAGTCTGAGCCACTCGTTTGACATCGATAGGCTCGTCTATGAGTCCACGTGGCTCGAAGACGTGAACAGCATCATCAAGAACCTCGAAGGAGGCATGAGAATGAGCAGGTCCAAAGGATAATGACTTGCGAGTCCTAGATGCACTATGCTTATCCTCACGATGATGGGGACGAGCAGCAGTCAGGGTGGCAAGGAAAGGAAGAAGAGCGATGAGCGCGGAGGAGCGCATGGTGGCGATACTACGGTAATGCTACAGTAGTGTATAGAAGGAAGCCGAGCTATGAGTAGTTTATGGAACAGACGTGAAAAGGCAAATGAGGGGGCGACAGAGAAGGGCAGTGTATATATAGTGCGTGTGCGTGGCGACAGATAAGGCGAGTCCGATGCAACGGTGTGCGATCCGGTTTCCGGCTCACGGCTCGAAAAGGGACGCCAATTGTTTAATGATGTAACACGTAATCATAGTAGTATATAGCTATATCAGGCAATTTGGGGGTGTACTCTAAGGGGGGGCTGAATAAGATGCCGTAATGATAAGCCAAGAAGCAGTCACGCGTTTAATGTCGCCACTTCATTTCGCATTCTTCTGTAAAAGGATCAGTTCGATTCTCCGTCTCTTGCTGTGCAGTTCGCAATATCACTTCAAAGCTGAAGAACGGGAATTAGTACAATAGTCGTTGTAGGAACACAGTATGAATCACTGCCACTCACACACAGCGTGCGATCTGGTGGCGAGGCCAGATATGCGACCGTGCCTGATTTGTTGTTGTCTTTGTTGACAGGAATTGAGCCGTGGGCCGATTGGCTGCTGCCTGTTGTGGTCATTGCGAGAATACAACACACCAAACAACAGTAAGCCAAAGGAGATCTGATTCGTTTCACCGCTATTGACTAACATAATATCATCGCGCAATCGATCTTCTACTTTCGACAACAAAGACGTAGAACTGAGATTAAAAGATAACAGCGACCTGTCATCGATCTCTTGTGCCTCATCTCTGTCATCTGCTCCGGCATCATGCCTATTGCAATCCCCTCTGCCAACTCTGATACTTCCCCAAATACTTCCATCACTACCCCCCCCACCCAAGCACCAAAACACGAAGACCTCGTCGAAACCATTCTCGATCCGGTCGACAACATCACGGCCGACTTCATTGACAGCTCTTCGCTTACCCCTACAAATGTGAAGAATGATCCTATACTATCGCCAATTGCCCAGAAACAAGTGCAGGGGACTGTTAAAAATACAGCAAAGGGAGGGTTCATGGCAAAGCCAGCTCCCAACAGCACGTACAAAGAGAATGCTGGTCCTAGGATGACCAAGACTACAGCGTTAAGACTGGGTTTGAAATGGGAGGATGTGAAGCCCAAGAGGGAGGTAACAGGGAAATCAGAGGAAGGGAAGGGGACGCCAGAGTATAAGCGAAACGGGCTGAATATTGTGAGTGAGCTAAAAGTAACCTAGACGCGTATTAACTGGCACCATAGAAAGTACCTTCCTTGGCCGCCCCTTCAGTTACTCCTCGACCAACAAGGACGTCTCAGCTCAGGACTGGGGTGCAACTAACACCACAGCGTATTAGAAAAGACTCTCAGGAGATGGCCGCTGCCAACAAATCCCGTGAAATGGAAGAGAGAGAGCGTAGAAGGAAAGATACTGCTCGGCCTACCAGTCTCGCCCCTCCGTCCATTGTGAGTAACACGGCGGCTCGGTCAGATGAAAAGAAAGAAGGAAGCTGATGCTGCAGGAATCTAGACACCAAGACAAAACAAGTCTTCCATGCTCCGTACGGGTATCAAACCTCCCCAGTCAGTCTCGAGTGTTCCTTTCGCGAGGCAATCAATGTCGCTTGCTGGACATAGCGAGAAAGTAAACGAGAAGGGAGGGGATGAAGGAGTTAAGCCTAGGCTTCCTCGAAGATCCGAAATTACGTCACTTAAAAGTTTGGGCACACCTTGTATTGTGAGCCTTGAGACCTTAATTCCTTTCCATAGATTTCTGACAGTCGTTGGCAGACACCAAGATTGAATAAAGCAGCTCTGCTCCGAACTCCTCATTCATTCTACTCTTCAACCTCACATTCGCCATCGCCATTATCTTTCAAACCCAGAGGGCATAGCCCCACTAGCTCCAAGCCGTCCAATCTAAGATCTTCTTTTGCAGCCTCAGGCGTAACCAACAGAACATCTACCCAGTCAGCCACAAGCAAAGAAGTGCCAGCTTCGCGTACTGTTGGACCAATATCTACCGAACCGAGATTGCTGAGAGCGGCGCAAGGGGCCAAAGTACCTAAAGCGATATCATCCGGAGTTTGAATTGTGGCTTTTGCCCGTTATCTTAACCTTGATTTCTTTACCTTCGAATCGAATTGTTTTCGTTTGTATGTTGTTAATATCTTTCTTTGCGTGTCTTGTGACGTAACAATCCCACAAAAAAAGAACGTCTATATAGATCATCAGCAGATGACAGCGGTGCATTCACGGCATTATTGTCATAAGCCCAAGCTCTGATTGTTAATAACGCTGATTCGAACTTCCATGTGCCACGTCGGTAATCCCTTCTACGCAGCGCCCCCTGCATAGTTCATTCCAGTCAGCTGTTGGCGCGACCATTGGCCAAAGGGAACTTTGCTTGATATTCGATTCTTTTTGATAACCGCGTCTCAAGGGGCAGATGACTTGATTAGGGTCGGTTGACAGTATATTGATCACGGTGTGAAGTCGTTTATGCAGCCTCATCATATCTCCGCGATACCGTTCAGAGATTCAAGAGGAACAAGTAAGACGTACGTAGTCGTAGAAGCAGGCTGCGATTGATCTTCAAAAGCTATACTACTACTACGTACGATCGTCGTACCCTCCGGCTTCGGTGAACGGAAGTAATTAGAACTGATGAGTGGCGATATCCCAACCATTTCGCGTACCGCCGACGCGGCACTTCCGACGTATGCCTCCGACGCAGTGACTCGAAGATATCATGAATAAATCATTTACATCTATCCAATGTGTAACAGAACATAGGATCGTGCAAAAAAGCGTACCAGATGTGATCAGATCGAGTGACTTTCGTTACTGTTGGGAAAACGGACGGGGAAGAAACCGGGATGCCTGGCAGCATCATTCAGGAGTTTATCTGTCGATCGCAACGAACCGACGCCGTCCAAGGCCCGAGCGGTGGCGGCTTACCGGATCTTCAGGGCCAACGTTATCTCCGGACGTCATAGGACGTCACTTCCCGCTCTTGGTTCCAAATCATTCCCATCCTGGTGACCTCGACCCTCGGTGTCAAGCTGGTGGCTTTAGTTGCTGGTGATCTAAATAAGCTTGCAAACCAGCGCAGAGGTCGTGCTGAGGACTTGCGGCTATGCAGCTCAATGCTGTGAGCCGATGAAGCATAAGTGCGTAATGTCAACAATATGCCCAGTGCCTAGTTTCCGAGGGGCATGATTGATGCGTTACGGGCATGCAGCTGCACTTGTAATATAAAAGTAAACCGACGTTTCGCCGTCGATAGCATTTGAATTATTACTTTTGTTAACGTCCATCACTGCATCTCTCTCATTCACCTCGCGCTCTTACTTGCCATTAACATCTGGCTTACTCAGCTAAACGCATTCATTTCCAACCTATCCGGTCAAACCGCCCTGAAAGGTTTGGTACTATAATGTACGTCGTCTCTCCGACGGTCCATGCCGATGCCCGGTGTGTGACCATCGAACAACTCCTCTATTCACGTTCTTCTCTCGCACTCGCTGTATTTATTGTATGGTATACCGATTGAGAGTGCATAAAGACCCATTCTGTTCATAATACTGACGTGACCTCTTGAATCTACAGCAAACAACAATACCGAAATTATCATGACTTCCGCGATCTTCACATTACCTCCTAACAGACGGACGTTGTCAGGATCCCCGGACTCGGACACCTCACCGTGGAGCTTGCGCTCAGAGATCGAATCCGCTTTGAAGGGAACCAATGAGCCTATTATCCCCGGCTCTCGGGAGGAGGACAAGAAATGGGCATTCAAGAGAAGTGTGCCTACTGTGGTGCTTTACGATGAGACTGGCCTTCGGTGAGTAGGCAAAACTATGCTGCTTGATTGAGAAGATATCGTTGATCCAGCGGAATGCAGACTTTACGACAAGATTACCTCTGAAGCTCCCGAATATTACCTCTTCAATGACGAGTTAAACCTTCTTAAAACTCACGGCAAAGAGATCGCTCAATGTATGGGGTTCAGTCGCTCGCATAAGAACGATCAGGGACCTTTGGATGGCACTGAATATCCCCCTGAAAAAAGATGGAAGCCTGCTCGTTGGGGCGATGAAGCCGTAGGCAGATGGAACGAGGGAGTCAATGGAGAAGAGGGTCTGGGAGGGGATTGGCAAAGAGGCTGGGATATTATAGAGCTAGGTGCTGGGTAAGTCTCCAAATCCATGTGTCCTTTAGTGTTATATTCTTACTGTTGGCTTCTCTAGTGCTCTTCGCAAGACTGCACACCTCCTCACTGCATTAACTTCTTCTCTTCCCGACCCTCCTTCCAACGCATCTACCCTTCCCCCGCCCATCACTTATCATCCTCTTGACCTCTCCTACCCTGAACTCAACCGTGTTCTCGGTGAGATGCACGAGGCAATTGGCGACAAGCTTGACGGTAAAATCGCCTGTGTTGGCTTACACGGTGATTATGAAGCTGGTTTACAGTTCATTCGCGATGGAAAGCTTGCCCAAATGCGAAAAATGTATAATAACAAGCCTGAGAGCTTTGCTGAAGAGCCTTTCGTCACCTCGACTGCTTCTTCCGTCCCCCAAGCCATCCCGACTGCTAATCAGACTTATCAAGAGGATAGTCCTACTTTGAGCCCCCTCTCCACTCATTTGGTTACACCTCGAGATGCACCTTCTCCACTGCCGGCCATGGGTGATCCTCGTATCGTCCAAGGCGGGTCCAGCCCAAGCAGCTATTCCTCTGAACCTTCCGAAGAGCACATGCCTGCCTCGAAGGAGACTAGTCATCCCCGAAGTGCTGCTCGAGAGGCTCCTGTTCCTGGCATTGGTTCCGGTCCAACTCAAGCTGACCGACCTCTGCACTTTATCTTCCTCGGCTCATCTTTGGGCAACTTTGAACGACCTTCTGCAGCGCCATTCCTTAAGTCTTTGCCTTTGCGAACTGGCGATACACTCCTCCTTGGCTTGGATGGTCGCCCGGCGTTGGGTAAAGAGGGGAGTAAGAAGGTTGAGGTTGCATACAATGATCCGGCCGGACATACTAAGAGATTCGAAGAACATGGGTGGGAAATCGTTAAACAAGAGTTGGGGGTAAAAGGAAATGCCGAGTTTGTAGGGCGCTATAACGAAGAGCTTGGTGAGTCACTGTGGGAAGAGTCGTTGATAATTGTCGATGCTGATTCTATCTTCAAAACAGGGAGACATGAGGCATACTTCCGGTCAAAGGAGCGCCAAACTATCCATCTTCCTACTTACGATCAGGACATTACTATCGAGGAGGGTGAGCTTCTTAACATAGAATGGTCGTACAAGGTAAGTCTGCTCAGCCCATGCTTCCTTTTTTTTACATCTCCTTTATCCTCGATTCGTAACAACTTATGTGTATGCGGACATGAAGCTGATGTTTGGCTTTGGGCCCTTTAGTACTCTATAAAAGAGGCAATGGACCTCTTTACTGCGGCTGATCTGCGTGTCGTCAATTCCTGGAAAGCACCCGACAGTGAATACCGCCTTTGGCTTCTTGAAAGACCTTCAGTTAGATTCATCGCTCCTCCTTCCAACGATATTGCCAGCGACAAGCTTTCTGCATTGAACATGTTCAACAGCGCCAATGGCGGCGAGTTGCTTAAGGTGAAAGGATTACCCAAATGGGAGGAGTGGATTGCCCTCTGGAAGCTTTGGGATCAGTGAGTATTTTGTTCCAAGTGGGTTTGCGTTCTGATGAAATGGCAGCATTACACTTGATATGATCCCTAAAGAGCTCTTGCATCAGAAGCCCATTGATTTGAGGCATATCTGTCTCTTTTACCTTGGTCACATGTGAGTTGCGTGTCAGATGAAATGTCTAGCGGTCAGCTGATATCCTAAATAGCCCCACCTTCCTTGACATTCATCTCACCCGTATGACCAAGGGTCGTCACACTGAGCCAGAGTATTTCAAGGACATCTTTGAGCGAGGAATTGATCCCGACGTTGACGATCCTACACTGTGTCATGTAAGCGTTCTGCCGTTTTTTCACAGATGTGTGTCATGCTTACGATCTTCTCAGGATCACTCTGAGGTACCCGCCTCTGAAGAGGATTGGCCCAATTTGACTCAAATCCTCGACTTCCGAGACCGCGTTCGTCAACGACTTCTGAGCATATATTCTGACTTGGCTTCTGGCAAGATGCCCCTCAACAGACGTGTAGGACGAGTTCTGTTCATGGGCTTTGAGCATGAAGCTATGCACGCAGAGACATTGCTTTATATGCTTGCTCAGAGCCCTCTCACTAGGGCCCCCACCACCGTAAAGAAGCCACAATGGGAGCTGTTAAAGGAAAAATGGGCTGCAGCTAAGGCTGAGAATAGGGTGCTCACTGTGAAAGGCGGTGAAATCTTGATGGGCCACAATGATGCTGAAAGGGATGACGAAAAATGTCGAACTGGCGAATCCTGGGCAGACCACGAGTTTGGATGGGACAATGAACATCCCCATGTCAGTCAGCAGGTCAAGACATTCAAGATCGACTCTCTTCCCATTAGCAACAGCGACTATCTTTCTTTTCTTTCATCCACTGGCGCCTTAAACAACCTGAAATGCGAAACGGCCCCAGCTTCTTGGGTCAACACAAGTCAGACCGGCCCCGCTGAATGGAAGATTCGTACATTTTACGGCCCTGTTGGTTTCGATGTGGGTGGCAGTTGGCCCTTGATGGCTAGCAAGCTTGAGTTAGAAGACTTTGCAAAGTGGAAGGGTGGGAGATTGCCGACCGAGGCTGAATTGAGAAAGCTGTGGGAAAGTGAAGATGGTCCAAGAGTAAATGGGGCAGTGAATAACGTCGGAGTCAAGAACTGGCATCCTGTACCGTGAGTCCACCCACAACTGCCTTTGTCATCGAAGGCATTACTAATGAGCACGCCATCAGCCCTACCAACACATACATCGACAACGCCGGAAACGTCATCCACGGTCACAATGGTGGTGTGTGGGAGTGGACCGACACGCCTTTCGACGGGTATGAGGGGTTCATCACTTCGCAGCTCTACCCAGGTTACTCTTCCGACTTCTTTGATGGGAAGCATTTCGTTGTGGTAAGCTTCTGCCAGCTTTAAATAGAAGCTGAAGCTCACCCTTATTGATAATTTAGCTTGGTGGTTCATATGCCACCATCCCCCAGATTGCTGGACGCAAGAGCTTCCGAAATTGGTACCAGTCCAACTACAAGTACGCCTTTGTAGGAGGCCGAGTAGCCTATGACGCCTAGATCTTGTTCCAGGGTCAAAACTACTATAGCGAAATACAGAACTATTGTACTCCAGAACAATGAGAAAGAAGCAAATATTAAGATCAACATTTGTAGCACAAGTATGAAACAGCTTCATGTATACACGGCCTGGAGAAGTTAAACAACCAATTATTATGAACCAGTTCATATGAATGCTTGATAACTTATTATGCATAAGTATTACCAATGAAGTGTTGTCTTATATTACTATCTGATTTGTTTGGACAAACAATTACTAAGAGAGATTTTTCGATATCTTGCATAACACAGCGGATTGACATGTTCCCCTATTTCTTTGTACATTATGCCAGTAGCTTCGGCGAATATTATTGATTATTGGTTCAAGGAAGCGCTCCAAAGTGCACCAACGAATGTAAGGATCTACCAAAGTGATTGTCAGCGCCACTCATCGATCTGTTTATGGGAGATAGAGACGGATACGCACAAGTCGAGGTCGGACGTCGACAATATCTGCAATGATATTCTGGCATTAGAAAAAAATAACACCATACACAAGATCCTCGACTTACCTTCTGGCACAAGGAAAATCAACGCGCCCATCTTACGCGCGATAGAAATGGCCAACTTGGCTACGAAAGTGCTTTAGCCACCTAATCTTTTGACTTTAATTCAACAGATTTACCATTCATCCTCTTCTCCTCCTCGTCTACGCCTTGAGTGACCAAAGAATAATCCACGATGCCCGGCTTAACACCATTCAAAAGGTCCAAGAAGAAAACAGCGTTCGAGAGACTGGGGTCTTTGAAGCTCCTCATAGTGGAAGTCTTCCCTCCCTTCTTAACCGTCTCATTGGCCCATTTGATGATGTCCTGATCAGTTACACCCTTACCGTCTTTCGAAATGCTGGCAAGGGTTTGATTGATGCTCAACCTCATCAGTTGCCACACGAGACCAAGGACCAAAGTACGAGTACCATCGACAATGTCTGAACCCTGGATACCAACAATGTGCATGCCGTTGGCCTTGGCAAGGTCGACAGAATAATTGGTATTCTCGACGGCCTTGAATCGAGAGAGCTCTTGACCTTCTCGAGGCTTGGAAACTCGACGCCAGATAACGGAACCAGGAATGACCTTGTCGAATCCTTGCAACAAGACTGTTCCGTCTTTTAGATCTTCGAACAAGTTGTAGACTCCAGGCTCGACATCCAAAGAGTTCAACCAAAGAGTGAACACTCTTGCCTCCCTCTCACCTTCCGCATCAAAGTCCTCCACAGGTGGCGGAGCCTCAGTCTCCTCAAGAGGATCAAGTCCGGGCCATGTGTTGAAAAGGTTGGCAACAAAGGCCAAGTTAAGCTTGGGGTTACCGTTAACAAGGGAGTTGGGAGTAAGGAAGCGTCGGCAGCCAATTCGATCGGCGTTCTGAAGTACCTCTTCAGCACGCTTATGAAGGTCAGAGATCTGAAGAGGGGATTTGGAGCATTGGTCGGGTTTGAGTTGGTTAAGGAGGATGGTGTAGTTTTCACCATCAGAGACATCTTTAGTGAAGTTCTCAACTCTGTGACATGTCAGTCTTTGACTTTCTCTTCTCCAAAGGATCTCACCTTCTATGCCATCCAGCAGCTTTAAGATGGTAATTGAACCATCTCAACAAGATCTGATCAGGAGGTAACCTCAAGAATTCCTCCATGGTCTCTTCATCTTCCAACAATCTGTACAACTCGGGGTGAATCTTGATGTCGATCTTGCTGAGCAAACCTCTTCTGATGATCTGCCAAATCAGACCCAAAATCAAGTGCTCCCTGCCTTCGATAAGGTCCTGGGGACCAATGTTGACTACAGAGCATCCGATACCCTTGGCGGAGGTGATAACGATGTTGTTATTTTCAGTCATTTGGAAAGCGTTGAGTGGACGGGCCTTGCCGGCTTTGACTGAGGGCTTGTTGAGAACTCGTTCATCAATAGTTTCGGGAACAGCGTCATTGATGAGTTTACAGAGGATAAGGCCGTCTAAACATGCGTTAGTCTGATCTTATTAGTGATGACCCATAAATTTACCTCGGCATTCGTCGAACAGTTGCATAGTGTCGGTGGGGATAGGAAGAAGGTGGCCAACGTCCTTATCAGCAGCAAGGACCTAATGTATGATGCATTTAGCTTTGCTTTCTGGAACGTTAGATATATTGCTTACAGTGTTAACGTGATCAGTGAAAGACCGTCTTTCATCCTCGTTAATAGTGTGCTGAGCGTTTGTGCCGGCCGTACCGCGAACGGAGATACGACCTTTGTTATGCTCCAGCCTGGCTTGACGTTAGTTTGCCATGGTATAAATCATAATACTAGTGAGGACCCACAGAGGCTGACTCTTGGCGGCCTTCAACAATGAGTGCAATTGCACCCAATCTTCCAGTTCAACTCGTCCAGAAGCGTCGATGTTGACGTTTTTGAGGGTCTCTCGAGCCTATGTACACAAGATGAGCTATATGGTTTATGGAATGGTTTCAAAAAAGCGCATAGGGCTTGCAGATGGGAAGGAAGAGACTACTTACTGAGTCATAATCCGCTTCGCCGTTCGCTTGGAGCGCAGAGATGACAGTGGCCTTGTCCAAGCTTCCCTTGTCATCCACATCGATTTGCCTAAGAATTAATTGCTCATTAGCAGAAAATAGCTGGATGGAGTCCATGGGTCATCCAAATCCAAGCACAAGGTTGAACCAGGTCGCAGAAGTGTGGGAAGACTATGACACTCACTTGAACTTGTTGATGAGGTCAAAGATCTCATCCTGCTTGAAATCGGGATACTTCTTTCCGAGTTTGATGGCTTGCATTGTTGTAAGCTGGAGGATGTGGGCCGTAGATTAGCAGAGCTAGGATCGCGAAGATGTAAAAGAAGAAGTGAACATGGAAATGGACAGGCAGAACTCACAGGAACGCTCACCTGCACCAGCGAGACAGCTCGACGGCGGCCGTCAGCGGTGCTACGTCGTCATGCGTGCGTTACGTAATTTAGTAATGTAATACGGCGAAGAGTGGATTGACTGTTGGGTGCTGTTGTATGCATCTGTTTTCCGTGCATAAAGTGTGCTGCAGCGCGAGGCAGTGTGTATGTGCGAGAGAGAACGGAAAGCAACTCTATTTGTGCTATTCCTGGTAGAATTCGACAATTCGGATTGAGCCCGAAGACACGCTGCTGCCTGCATCATCATTTCATTCGTCTTACGTTTGGTTTTCTTCAATTCGGATTCCAAGCTACTACTCTTCTTTGTTCGTCGATTTCTCAGCAACAAATTATTTCTCGGACCGCACTTGATTTGCTTGCAGCTGCACGTACTGATCCGCCTATATCGATATATCCACAAGTGAATTGTCCACAGTAACCGTCCAATAACCCGATCATCAATCCTTCGCCATGTCATTCGGAAGACCAGGTTTTTCAGATGTCTTCAAGCCTAGTCCCCCTGCTCGAGGCTCCTTCCCCTTAGATCATGACGGTAAGTATGGATTCCTTATGCCTTAAAGTCATATTGAAACAGGCTGCTGATATTTTTACTGCTCTCAGGCGAATGCAAAACCTTCATGATTTCATATCTCAAATGTATGAAGGAGAATGCCAATGACAATGGCAAATGCAGGTTATTCTCCAAACAATATCTTGAGTGCAGGATGGATAAGTGAGTGGTTATAAGGGATTATTTTGTACGGTCGGGGCTAACATGGTGTTTAGGGGTCTTATGGCTCGAGACGACATGGCAAACCTTGGTTTGGGAGATGTTGTGGATCCGTCTGTGCCCCCTCCTGCTTCAATGCAAACCACCTCTGTGTCCCCCTCCAATCCGCCCCATGTCCCTCAACCTCCTCCCTCCGAACATCGCATATAAACTCAATGGCTGCACATGTAACCTCCACAGCATCTCAACTCCAGCCGGGCGTGTTAGTGGGTAATTGTGAGGAGAGCGGCTGATACAGGATAACGACATCCCGTCCATAGAAGAAATTTCATTACCACATCTCATTAGCATATCGCTGTTAGTATTGTATGAATTCACAACTACATCAGGCCATTGCTTCCACGTGGTGACATAGTCCATACAATAATGTGTTACAATTCACTTGGACTTCACCAGAGACACTTTGACTACCAAAACCACCAGCCCTTCTTGACATCTTTCTTCCCAACTGTCCTTCTTCTCTCATCACCCTCCTTCCTCACATTCTCCCACATCTCTTTCAACCTCCCCAAGTCATCCAATAACTCAGCCCGGTGCGTTTCCTCACTTAGGTAGTAATGGAATCGATCGTAAGGCAGCTGTTCTTCGGGATCTTCCTCGGTTTTCAAGGCTTGAAGGGATGCGCACAAAATCTCTGCTTGGGACTTCAGAGTTTCGATATGGGCATGTCTGGCACGCGAAGCTTGCGCAAGTTGAGAGGCCGCAATGTAAACTGCTTTTTCTAGCGCCTGACCAACTATATCAATAAGACTCGCATATGTATGGAAAAACAGCCTACCTTGACGTCCTTGACCTTCTGGACAAGCTGGCGCTCCTTTTCTCGTAATCCCAGGACGACTGAACACATTTCCACATCTATCTGAAGATGTTGCCTGTTGGTTTTTGTCAGCGAAAATTCAACATGTATTGAAACTTTACTCACGGTGACAGCATTCGAGCACCCTTGTAATCACCCAGATCATTGAAAGAATGTCTGTACTGGCCATCAGTCTCCGTTTGTCCATATCCTTATTATGATTTACCTTCTCATCATGGATTTGACCGCTTCCTCCTCCCGTTTTCCTGTTCCATGAGGATTTTGCACTTCCCATTCCATCCCCGTCTCGTCCAGAGCCACATCTGCGCCATCACTACTACTCCTCAACATCACGGTTGATCGCCCTTTGTTCCGCCAAGCAATCGCCCTTTCAGACGCCGGTCTCGATACAGCATTACTCGTCCCTCTGCCGCCGACACTTCCTGCAATACTGTTCTTTACATGATTATACCCCAGATCCAAATCTGAACGTTCTTCCCCAGGACTCTTGCCAGGGTAGCCACTGACACGAGACCATACGTCGGACTCATTACCAGAAGGTATAATGATAGTGGGAGGACGGCCACTAGGGGCACGGCTTGGAGTTCGAGAGGTATGGGAAAGCAAATTGGGCTTGGAGGGAATGGAGAAAGGAGATGGTGCAAGTTGGGACGAAAAATGGCGGTTGGATGCCGATGGTGAAACAGATGAAGGTTCGGGGCGATCCTCACCTTCTGCGTCACTACCAGAATGTCAGTAACGAGATATTTCAAATAGACTCACGGTTCGATGACAGTCGGCACAGGTCCATGCTTCTTTCTCATCAGAGTCGTCCTTAGAGAACTGGGGCCAGGTCCACCGGTTTCCGAATCTGATGTTTCGTAGGCCGTACCTTTCCTCCTAGCCCACAATCAGTGTTTGAATCTGCAAATTACAATAGACTCACGACATAATACCCATACCTCCCCTCAGCGCCTGTCCGGCACGTTCAGAAATCTCTTTGATCGTTCCCTTCAAATCTCCCTCTTCCTCTCTCATTGTATCATCCCGACTCGTTGTCCTTTTCCGCAGCACACTTCTTTCTTTTTCTCGGATCCCGCTTCTACCCATACCGAGTGTCAGCGTCCCACGCCGTTTCCTTCGTCCTTCAACGCTATCTGCAACGCTCCCATTCCACAGCTCTGCGATACGTCTTGCGCCCATGACATCCCACTCTTTCTCCTTACTTTTTAGTATACACTTGATGTAAGCTTCAAGATGGGTTGTTATCGCGTCGGGAGGCGCAATGCTGCCAATTTCGTCGTCAGGGATGATCATTACCGTACCTGGATCTTCAAGCTCTTGTTCATCTAGACGATGACGAAGATGGTGTTCCCTCCAACGAAGCGAAGTCTCCTCTCCACCGCCCCCTTTCAGATTGGCGGACAAATTACTAGCTGTCTGGGCCACACCAGTGAGTAAACGTTGTACCCGCAGATGGTCTCCCTTGTGCAATCGATCAGAAAGATAATGTTGAGACAAAGCTCGGATAGAAGGAACGGAGAAAAATGGAGAATCCGTGCCCGATTTCATGTTTTCTTGGTAGCTAAGCCATGTTTTGAGGGTACGTCGAATACTTGAGAAGGGGTCTTTTGGAAGCTACATCGTCAGCCCGGTGATTTGCAACGCAACTTACTCGTTCAACATCTAGAGCGTCTAATTGATAATGAACGCTGGTGATGGAACTTAATAGTGAAGCTAGGGTCTTGGGGTCAATACATCCTCCAGATGTCTCTTTCTGCTTTGGATCAGTACCCGTTCTGAGAGGCATAGGAGTACGCACCTCAATCTTCAAGCTTTCTTCATGCTCCATTCCCATTTCCTTTCTCCACCTGGAGATGGCATTCTTTGTCTCGTCGCAGAATAATCCATCAACCTCCATCCCAGGGCCAATCAAACGCCCATGCATATCTTCTCCTACGTCTTGGAACATACCCCATAGTGCCAGAGCCGCTTGAATGAGTTTGACCAGTTCGATGACGAGATAAGTGAATGGGTCGGAATTTATGTCATGTCCATTTGCTACGGGTGATTGAATAGAAGACGGCGGGGAAGCATGAGGGTGTGTAGATTGTATGCCGTGAGACGAAACAGATATAGATGGTCTTCGCGTAGGGGACGCCGACGGGGAGGAATTTCTAACAAACATCGGACCAGAGTGGATGGGGACAGGAACGCGGTACAAGTCGTGGAACTTCCTCCGCAGAGCTGCTCTAGAGTGATGTCAGTATGGTACTGTGCTCTAAAGGAAATGCGTACATGGGTGGTTCCAGTCCCAGCACGGCTCGACCTCCGCATCCCAATCTTCGTAAACCTGTGTTCACAACAATGTATGATTTTGCCACTCTGAAGTCGCCTCCTGGAACAGGGTTTCTTTTTCCTCGTTAGGCACGTTCAAAATCGGGCATAGACAACGTACACATCCTGTCCGAAAGCGGAAGGACTCGTCACCAACAAAAAGCCCAACTCGGTCTATAAAGGTGGTGAGCGAGTAGTAGCCCATGACTATTGAAACTGACATACTCTACGTGGCTGTGATCTCGTCTCGGACGAAAGAAACTGAATAGCATTGGCTATCTCCTCATCGCCCTCACTCTCTGATAGTTCAGGGGAAGGCACGAGGAAATAGGCAGATATCTACGCAAAGGTCGGCAAAAGGTGTATCGCCTATCAGTGAACATGACGCACTTGATCATTAGGCTTTCCGGTATGTGTGACGATGGTATGAGCAAAGTGTGTTCTTGACAAAAACCTGTCCCGTTAGTTCCCGCCAGCGGATGTTTTAAACCCACCAGCTTCTCAAACTGTACAGCGCGTATCCTTTTAGAGTAACCTCACGCTCGACTCTCAACCTTCCTAAGATACCCATCCATTTGGTCTCAAGAACATCTTGGGTCCTGTCAGTGGGTATTAGCAAGCCACTAGAGGAAGGGCGCAGGAGATGTTGAGTGTTTGGCGAAGGAGATGGAGAGAGGCTGGGAGTAGTAGGGTTGTTGGCATGAGAAACCGATGATAGAGTTGATGGGGACAGTACGTAGGACATGGCTAGGCGCACATTGTATACTTCCTGAGAATATGTAGGTGAAATAGATAAGGAATGAGTACGATTCCCTGATCCAATCGGTATGATGCGCAAGGTGGAGGAACAAACAGCGAACAGAGTGGAGGTGCCACGGATTCGCAACAAAATGAAAAAAATAGAACGAAACTTATCAGTTCAGGAGCTACTTATGTACAATAGGACCGATAAAGCGTATGTTGGCTCATTCACATTTCATTCAGCGTCCGTATGCACAAAGACATCTGTGTAAGAACCAGTCTATGCAAAGGGTGTGTCTTCAAATCGTCTTATAATCTTTCTGTGCACCAAAAACAAAACCTCCGCCTAAAAACAAAATACAAAAAATCCACGGCGATATTCGAAATCGCGACCTCTTGATGCCGTCCTATTAGTCCCTTTTACAAGTGACAACAAGATCGTAGTCAAGCGCACTACCACTGTGCTACGCGGACTCCTTAAATTTTCTAAAAATAATCTCTCTTCTATATAGTACAATATCGTGGTCCGCCAATTTATGTTGGAATTTACTACCATCCATAATTTTGCAACAGCACTCCAAGATGCATACAGAAGATAGACAAACACTTGCATCTCGTGCTAAATACAATCCTTTCCTTGAACAATTTGAACATATCAACAAGAGCAAATATTTGTTTTGCGGAGAGGAACCGCATGAGTGAAAAGACGGAAATGAAAATCCCAAATTTTCTATGACCGACCAAAGATCCATCCGAATGCTCTTTGCCCCTGAGGCCTTTCATCACTTTCCTCACTTGGCTGCTCCCCTTGTGCCTGTGGAAGCGCCTCAGTCTGTGCTTGATGGACCTCACTGCAAGCTCAAGTCAGGCCAGCAAAGCAGCGGTTACCAGGGCAAAGAAGACTCACGCTTCGCTCATCGCAGCGATAGCCTGGTTAACCATGTCCTCCGGCAAGTCTGCCGGTAACCCATTTGCATATACATGTGGGTCGAGCGGAGCGTACCCTGGTGGTGGCGGAGATTCGGGATTTGATCTGGAGGGAACTGGTGCTGGCGATGGGGCAGAGTCGGAAACAGGACGGTCTTGAGATGTGAACTGGTTAGGAAAGTATTGACCTCGAAGGCTGTGCATTGAAATGTCGAGAAGATTGGGTGTAGGAGGGTTATGCTCGATAGGTGATTGCTCACGATCTAACTCGGCGTCGAGAGGTGTGGCGCTTCCGTCTTCCTCACCGACAGTATCGCCGTCATCCACAGAGCCAGATGCCGAGGATGATGATGAAGAGATGGCAAATGGAGGGACGCGGGTTTGAGCAGAGGGTGTGTCTGTAGGTGAAACGTAGGAAGAGAAGCCAGGAGCGAGGGAGGAAGAGGACGGAGTGGCTCCGGCGCTTGAGGAAGTCGATTCTGGGCCCACTGGACGTAGAGGGCTGGAAACATGAGGATCAGTAGGAAGTACTCGGTGATTCCTATGCTTGTGTCTCCTCGTCCTTTGTGTCTGCGGCCCTGGACCTGACGTGCCCCTATTCCGAGCAGCTTCCAGCAGTGCACCCATTCCACCGTGCCTATTAGGTCGTCCAGCTCCTCCAGCTGCCGAAGCACCTGGCGTACCATAACCTGCTTCAAGCAAGATGGATCCTCGCTCGCTTCCATAAGCAGGAGGAGGCGCAAGCGTGCCGGTCATTGGCGCCAAACCCCACTTCTTCACGTTTGCCTCGATAAACACGAAACCCGCTTGACCAAGGTTGACATGCAATGTACAAGGGCCATTAGCACCGACAGTCGGGAAAAGATTGAGTCGTTGCAAACCGGTATAAGCATCTTCAAGCTTACGTCCATTGCGGGTGAAAAAGACAGTGCCCGTTCGAGGACGGTAACCCACTCCTAGGACGTCACCTTCAGCTAAGGGAGGCCCATAAGAAGCTGAAGTAAACGGATAATTGTGAGATTTGAACCCGTCCGAAGCAAAGTACGCGACAGAGTACTTGTTCCACCCAGGTAACCTGAACGATGGATAAGGCTTGGTTGCGAGACCAATAGCGACCTCGGTGTTAGCGGGCTTGTCGTACATTTTGACTTCCCAATAATACACTTCGTTGAGCTTGGGAAGAGGTAAATTTGCCATGACATTGTTACCACCTCCCTCGCGAGCGGGCATACCAGGACCATCGGCCAAGAATGTAATCTCCGTACGAGACTGCACGTAAAGGGAGAGGTTGTCTTCATAATCTGGCTCGAACGCCCAAGCTGAGACGCCCTTTTCTTGAATAGATAGAAATTGAGAAAGCGTAATGTCGGTGGGAATGGACGTCGGAGGGTACTGCGACTGCCAGTCTACATCGTTGATCAGTCTTCGGTTCTAAAGTTAAGACAATAACTTACCCTTGGCACGATTATATGCCTCCCGAACTTCCGGGTCTACCGTTTCCAGCCATCTAGATTCCACGCCTTCTAGGCCACCTTCCCCAATAACACCGTCCCCTTTCGATAAATCTAATGGCCCGCCATCTTCCAATAATCTGATGGCCGTCAACTTCCACTTGGAACACCTTCTCATAAGAAAATACTCACCTGATCCCTCTTTTCCGACGCATATATAGCACAACTATCAAAAATACCACCATTCCTACCAGTACTGTGAGTACGACCACTAGTACTGGTATGAAGACCAGTAACAAAGTTGAGACACCGCCTCCATTATCATTCTCTGATTGGGTGGGGTTGGGTAAATCTGGATGCCACGGGTCTTGATCCATTTTCACCAGATGGTTCCGAGAGTGCGTGGTCGTTCGCAATTGATATAAAAGCTTGGTGGCTTTTGTAATCGGGTTTACAGATGTATAAAGGTGAAGACTGCGAGTGGACATGGAATTAACCATATATCCACTTAACTGCAGCTCAGCAGCTGCTCCGCAAGGAACAGAGTAATTTCTTTTGCAGGCTGAATTAACTAAACCAGGCGCTCGAAGTGTGACACTGAAATGAAGTTGTGGTGTGAGAGCTGGGGCAAGATACAAGAGTTGACGGATGGATGGTGAGAGGGAATGAAAGGAACTTGTGATCTACGATGTTTGAGGGCTGCTCTTTTCCCCAATAAGTCCTGAGTCTTGTTGTTGCGTCTGGAAAGATAAAATATAATTGGATAAGTGTGTGTATTGCGGGGTCCAAAAATCTATGAGAACAGGACCAAGTCAGCGATTCGATCACAGCATGCGTCGGGTGTGCACAGCATTCGTCTGCGCGCTATGTAACAATATGCTTGCCGTTTGTTGGTCGATAGCCATTATGGATATGATGTCCGCCAGAACCCGACTCCCTAACGATGGTCCTGCAATGCTGACGAAGAGCCAAGAAGGGGATGGATCCGCAATGCGGGGGGCGGGGGGGAGTGGCCACTCACCAACTGTCGCCGGCAGTACTCTCTCCTTGGGTCCTTTGATGCAATTATATCCAGCCAGAAGCTATTTGATGGTCCGCTGGACTATATATGCTTGGTGTTCTGGTATACTACAGTCGCTCGAATAGTAGGAGATGGGAACTTGATATGGTGGAGCACGGGCCCTCATAACTGCGCGACGAGATCTCAGACATGCGCAAGCCATTCTCGCCACCCTCAGCTGCTTCCGTAATTTGATCCCGCCTTCCGTTGCAACCCGTCAGTCAGGTCAACGAACTCGTCCCGGCGGTGGCAACGAACCTGCCATGAACAGAGCTTACGAGGGCAGAAAGTGCATGGAAATAAGACTACAAATACAATGTAATCGATGAGAGACCAAATCAAGAACAAATGACCAGTTTACGTCTTAATCAACATCCATAGCTTCTTCCTTCTTCTTTATTCCATCCAAAACCTCCTTCTCTAGCTCCCGGCTTCTATCCGCCCATTTGTTGGGGTGACTGACACTTTCCCCATTCCCAAGCCCTTCCCCTTTCCTTACACCACGCGTGATCTCGAAGACTCTCGTGCACGCTACGTGATAGTGACTTGCCTTGACACTATCCAGGATATCTAGCATTTCGGGAGAAGTACGAGAAAAGTGGTCGGGATAAGTGTTGGTAAGGAAAGCTGTAAGATTTTCGGGCGAGAAGTGTCTGAAAGGACATCCATGGGAGTCTTGGGTACCTGGCTGATCTTGAGTAAGAATTTGCTGACAGCTGCAAGCGGTTAGTTCAGCTCTCGCATGCAGAACAAATGACATACTTTTTTGGAGGATAATTGGCTCGACGACCTTCCTGCCCGTAGCTGTGACGAATGTTATACCTGTATTCTTTGTTGAATTTGTCATCTGTCATACTTGTTCCATATGACCTCCTCCAGAACAGGATCGCTTGATCTAATGGTAGACCAAGACCCTACGACTGGTCATTAAATGTTGCGCAAGAAAATAGAAATTACCTACTTTCAAGAACAATGTTAACTGCAGGCGACCCCAGTGCTTCAAATGACGATCCTTCTTCAACTTTTCATATAAATGTCTCATACATGGTGGGAAATGTTTCCTTGCTACATCATCAATGGTGTCGGCTGTGACGGTCAATCCGTCTCCCAACTCATCTGACGGTTGATAGTCAGAGGCGCCTATACCAGACAAGAATGACGATGCGAGATGGTCGATTACGGGTCCAAGACGCTCGTCCTCGTCTAGTCGTGGAAGGTTCTTTGCTGTAAACTCAAGCGCCTTCTCCAGACGATCGGCAAAGACCTGAAGGACGAGAGAGAGCTGAAGGGACTGGGGAACGAAGGCGAGGCCACCTTTGACTAACACACGTCGTGCACCGACAAGATCTGGTACGGTATACCATGGCACCTTGAACCATGTCTCAGAAATCGCATCTTCCTTGGAGCCTTTGGGCAGCATCTGTTGAAGCTCCTTCTTGAAAAGGTTCTTCTCATCTTCGCCAACAGTGTCATAGTTAAAGGAAAGCGACTGAAGGAATGCAGCGCGCTCATTCTTATCGTCTGTCTCGAATCTGGATTTAAATAGCGCCAATTCTGAGCGGACAAAGCGTTGTCGAAGATCAGGACTGATACGCGTCAACATTTGCCACTGATTCTGGCTCATATACGTGCGACTCACCTTCGACAGAATGCCAATCTCAAAACCCAATGACCTATTTCATCCTTGCGCCTTTCATCATCAAGGTTGACGTTTCTCGCAGTGTTACTGGACAGTGGCAAGTGCATCTTCGCGTAAGTCGCGATTCCACTGGCCACTTGGGTGTAGGGTAATGATCGATGAGAGAGTGACTCGATATGCGAAAGAACACGAAGGCGGGATATAGCACATGTCTCAAACTCTTCGAGAGTTATGTCTAGGGCTGGAGGTCGCTCGTAACTAGAACAAGGCCATTTAGCTCCGACTATATGTCAAGACGCGTTAGACGTACAAGTTGAGCCGAAAAGGATACCTCGCGCTGGGAACCCCATTTGCAGTGGAGTGCCGTTTTCTGACTTTCACTTCAGGAGCCGAATGCGTATTTGTGGTCTGCCTAGAGCTAGCCCTGAACATAATGTTGGTGATAAATGATCTACTAAAAGAAAAGCGAATAAAAATCAAGAGAAATGGTCGTGTTCGAAAAACCGAACGCGTACGACAAACATGACGGACGCGTCTGAGTGGGATTACGTAAGAATTCTCCACGTCACGGCCGCAGCGACGAGGCCAGGAGGGAGGCCACCACCAACACTGGCAGCACTTTCGTTCGCTGGTCAATTCCATGCTCTCTTTCAGTTCAGAGTGTACCCTTCAAACCCTATATAAAGTCAAGGAAAAGCAGCAATGAGGGCTCCGAGCATGCTGCTTATGCCCTTTGTGGCACTTTTTGGTCTCGTCTCTGCACGTTCAGCGACAGGCGATAGGGTATTGGTCGTGCTCGAGTCCGCAGTAATCAAGGATGACTATTCTCAATTCTGGGACTCATTAAAACGTACGAAAATTCCCTACACATGATGTGATATACTAACGACAGAATAGAACGTGGATTTGAGCTTACATTCAAGGAGCCTAAATCCAAAGATGCCGACCTCGTCAAGTTTGGAGAAGCGCAGTACGATCATCTAATCATGTTCGCTCCTACAGCGAAGGGTAAGTATTCCATATTCGCAATTGTCATGCTGATATGCTATAGATTTTTCTCCCTTCATTTCACCCAAGACCATTCTTGATTCGCAATTCAAGGGCCTTAACGCCCTATATATTCTTTCCCCACAGCTTTCTGAAGTGCAGCGAGAGCACCTCAGAGAATACGACCTCGAATTTATCCCTTCCGATCTCGTTCTCATCGACCCCTTCTCTCATCCTTCTGGGGAAAGCGCCTCCACCGTGCTCCTCCCTCCTACAGAATGCGCTGTCTCAAACGGCGCCGTTTTGTCTGACACTACTCTTACTGGTGGGCCCATCGCCTACCCCTCCGGAACAGTACACGCTGCAGGTTTGAACCCTTACCTTATTGACGTTCTCCACGCACCTAAAAAGTCATACATTGGGCAGGACAAAGTCCTCAATGCGGATGAAATTGAAGTGGAGAAGGCTGTAGGTGGAAAGAAGAGCAAGGATGCTTTGCAGACGGGCAAGAAGGCTGGCCTGGTTAGCGCTCTGCAGACCAGAGATAATGCCAGAGCTGGTTTTGTGGGTAGCGGTGAAGTGTTTAGTGACAAGTATTGGGGCAAAACAGTCGAGACCGTTGATGGGAAAAAGTGAGTCTCGAGATATTCTCTTGCCCCAAAGTACTAATTCTTTGCAGAGTCGAGACTGGTAACGCCGCTTTCGTTACTGATTTTACCAAATGGGTTTTCCAAGAGACTGGGGTTGTCAAGGTTGTGTCTACTACTCATTTCCGAGAGGGTGAGACTGAGCCTCGAGAAATGTATACGAAGAAGGATGACATTGTAGGTTTCATACACATGTTGCGGAAGACTTTTGCTGACACCTCCTAGACTTATTCCCTTACTCTTGCCCAATATGTCACCAACGAAAATGGCACCTCTTCTTGGGGTCCCTTCCACGCAGATGACATCCAAATGGACTTCACCATGCTCGATCCTCATATCCGCACTGCTATGACTGAAGACAAGTTTTCTAGCTCTGCAGATGCCACAACATACCAGGCAAGATTCATCGCCCCTGACAGACATGGTGTGTTCAAGTTCGTCGTTGAGTACTGGCGTCCTGGGTTAGTCATTCTTGTCTCCGGCGTTCTAATAACACAGACTGATTATTCTGACAGATGGAGCTACATCCGAACATCTTCTACCGCCTCTGTTGTCCCCTTGCGACATGACGAGTACCCCCGGTTCATCACAGGCGCTTGGCCTTATTACATCGCTGCCATCAGCACTAGTGTAACGTTTTTAGCATTTGTTGCCATTTGGTTGTCCTTGGAAGAGGGAGATAGGGACAGGAAAGGGAAGAAGAAGGCCGAGTAAACCTTTGACGCATGCAACACATAAAAATTCGCCAGCAGTGCCAGACGTAATTAGATCCCTTGAGACGAAGTTGTGCGATTATTCGCAAAACATTTTCGCATTATTTACTAAGCATCCATATTTATAGTACCACATATAAGGTAATTTACATCTATTTCTTTCCGACATCGTCCTTCTTGGCAGTATTGTCGTAGAAAGCAATCCAGATCTCGCCCTTGCCGCCCTTTGCGGTCCATTTGGTTTCAGTCGCAGAACCAATAAACCAAATAGTGCCTTCACCTCCTTCACCATCACTACCCTCCCCCCCTCGCTTTATTCCTTCTTGGTCTTCGACCGTCCACTCCCCTTCAAGGACGACCGCGACTCCGGCTCCATCCAGAGGAGACAAGACTTCATCTCCTGCAATCTTCATGATAGAGAACTCCTCAAAAGGAGTAGAGTAGACTGTTGTCCTTCCATTTTGAGATTTGGAGTACTTGGAGGAATCCAAGAGAAGGTCCTTGATGGCTTTGGGAGTGCAAGTTACCGCCTTGGCAACCAAAGAAGGGTCGTCCTTGGAGCCGCCAGGAGTGAAGCCAACATTAAGGACATTGTCGCTGATGGCCATAAGCTCGACGATTTCTTAGAAATATTAGTAAAAGCAATGAGATTACTTGGAAAATTACTCACCACCTTCGAGCCAAGCGTGCGGGCCATCGGCGCCGACGTACATACCCTGGTCCTTTTTAAGCTCTACAAGATTCAAAAAGAGTCTAAACGTCTTTGTAAGCTTACAATTCTTAAAAGAATTCTTACCACTGGGTAAGGGAAGCAACTCACAAACTAGAGAACAGTCCAGCATCTCCAGGGTTGTACTTTTTTCCCAACTCAACAGCTCGCACCAATCTGTTCTTGTCCTCGTCTTCAATGTCCACGCCGTCAAAAGCCTTTGGTCCTTGGCCAAGTACGCGGTCCGAGAATTTCTTGACTGATTCCTCGTTGTCCCCCAGCTTGATGAATCCCTCCCAAGTATGTTGAAGGGTTTCGGCCGAGGGGGCGGAAATGAACGATTCAATGGACTTTTGGAGCGACGAGGGGAGAAGGGAAATTTCTTGAAGGCTTTTCAGGAGTGAAGCAATCTTGTCGTATGGGCGGAAGGAAGCAAATCCAAGAAAACGGTCTGAAAGGCAGACAGCGATTTCCGGCTTATGGTTGATACTTGATCTCGAGTCAGTTCGTCATTATCATTGCAAAATGGACTGTGAGCTTACTCGCTAAACTGCTTAGGGTTCTCTTCGTGCAACTTTTTGGCCAAAGTTTTATCGGGGTGGATCTGCAATGGAAGAGCTTGCTTACAGGTCAAAACCTTGAACAAGAAAGGCACATGTCCTTCTTCCTGCCCCTCAGCGCCGGAGCCCTTTGCCCCAGTGAAAGGAGGAGAAAATCGATTGGCGGCACCAAGTAAGGAAGGGTTCTTCTTGAGGTGGGTGGAAAGGAGAGTGTCGGGGGATGAAAATAGGTGGGCAGGGTTATTCGGGTGGGTACCCATCCACAGCTCTGCGTAGGCCTGTTTAGGCTTGAGGTCGAACGAGACGGCACCGTTCTTCGAGGCTAGACGAGCGGCCAAACTTTCATTGCCGATCTCACCCCCTATCTCTAAATGTCAGCAATTCCTCCAATGAACCATACAATGAGAAAGGCTCACAGGGGTAGTCGTTAGGGACACAGCTAAGTCTTTCAATTTTTTGTACGTTGTTAGACGGCATTGATCTTGGGGTTGTAGTGGTATGGATCTTTGTTCGGCAGGCAATTCCATGCATTAGTTTTTCAAAGTTTTATATTATTCTTCCGCAAACTGCTCCAAGGGGTTGGCAGCCGTATAATGAGGCAACATGTCATAAACGCTCGACGTCATATTAATTGTACTGAGTGATGAATGTCCAGACGTACGTAGTAGGTGGAGGTTGGGGGCCAGTGTCTCGCCATCATGTCCCATCCATGCCGCCCTCGTTACTGTCGACGTCATCATCTCCATTCCGGCAGATCATGTTCATCGAGCAGACGACACTGCAGCATACAACAGTAGTATAGTATTATGCAACCAAGTACAGTCGTCTTCCCCAGATCCGGAACCCTGCAGCATGCAGCAGTAGTGCAATAGTGCAGGTGAGCGCAAGTGTATGAGCTCCCTGATAACTACCAGAGGACGAACTCCTATCCTCCTACTAATCGAATCGGCAAATTGCAGATGACATGCAAAATGTCTCATTATGCGTCTCATTATGGTCTCGTTATGTGATATCGTATGTAGCAATACGCAGTACAACAAAAACCAGAACGATTCCTCCTTTCTATATGTAATACACTTGTTCGGTCTGCAGCGGGCATAGGCTGGTGTATGGCGCATCAAGCTGCCCAATCCCTCCCTTTCATCGCCATATCCTCCCCACTCTTCCACTTGTCTAACACAAAGCCAAGCTTGTCCCGCGACATTCCTCCATCGCCCTTGATTTCCCCGCCCTGTATTCCCTGCCTCTCCAAAGATTCTCTAAGTTTATCTGTTTGACCTTTACCGTAGATACGGATGACTTCCGCCAGGGCAATTTCGATCCACGTCGTAAGCAGAGCAGCGATTGGAGGAGAAGCTGGCATAGGGCCGCGAAGGGCAAGAGCAAGCCACATCCAGGCATAGGTGAGCCGCATAGGCTTAGGGATGAGTCTGTCAAGTTCTTCAGGGGTAGGTGCAGATGGTAAAGTGGGGATGAGCGGCATAAGAGGTGTTTGAAGGATAGCAAAAAACAGAGTGCAAATGCTGGACATTCGAGAGATGTATTCGTGTTGTGACTCATCGATCCCCCTCCCGGTTGACTTTTCATATTCTTCACGACTTTGATTCTATCATCTGTTAGCATTTCTCAACGTCTCTCTTCAGCGAAAACGTACAGCTTGAGGAGCGGGGTAGAATGGAACTACCCAAGGACATTTTTTCACAAATCTAGCAAATAAAACATCGCCTAAAGCGGCATGACCCCTCAGCATCAGCCCCACTACAACCTTTGCCAGAGGAAAGGCGGATGCCGGTTTGGAAGTAATTTCCGACTGAGCTTGAGTGATAAGTACTTTGGAAACATGGGAGAGAAGATAGGCATAGGTTTTGGGGATGTCTGGAGTGAATTGAATCGGCGAAGCTGCGGAAGGTGGTGAGGGAAGTTGTTGGATAAGGAGATCATGGATGTCGGTTGTCTGATCATAGTCAGCGGCCAACCGTCCGCGATCCAACTCACAATCTTCACAACAGACTCTCTTGTATTCAAGGCTTGACCCAGCCATCTGATTATCATCCTCTTCCCCTTATTCAGGCTCGTCATTGTTGGTCTATCTGCCTTGACCTTTTCAATCACCTCGCTCTTCATCCAGTTTTGTTTTTCGATATACGCTCTCCACGTGACCCCAGCTTGTTCTCTCTTGTCAACAATCCTCTTAGAAGCTCTTTCCTTTTCCTCCTTTGCTCTCTTTTCTTCTTCGATCCTGCGCTCTTCGGCTTCCTTAGCAGCCTTCGCTTGTTGTTCCTTCAAAGCCAATTCCTTTGTACGGCGTTCAACCTCCGCTTTTTGTTCGCGCGCCACTCGATCCTTTTCTGCTATCTGGGCTTCTTCCTCCTCTTTTCTCTTCTTCGCCTCCGCTTGGGCTACCCTGGCAGCCTTCGCTGCAGCTTCCGCTTCCCGCTTTTCAACCGATCGAATCACCTCATCAATGTCCTAATATGGTATCAGTATCAGCAATTGATATTTCATACAAACACATACCTTCCAAAGAGTTTCCTCACGCTCCTTGAAAGCTTTCCGAAGCTCTTCTTCTTCTTTGTCATGTCTCAGAGCTAACCCTTCCAAAAGTCGTCGAATCTCCTCAGCTTCCTGTGAAAGTTTTGACTCCTGGATTGATACAATTTTGGCACGAGCATTGGTGGCTATAGAGCGAACATGCGACTGTTGCTTTGCCGCACGATATTGACCATCCCTCTTTTGAGCAAAGAAATATTAGTGCGATGCTCACGTTACTAGCGATGCCAAGACGTACCCAAGCCTCCTCTTCAGTCCTCTTGACCCAAGTTTCAAACACATCCGGCTCTTTCTTCAGCGCTTCTTCCAAAGTGGCCTTGCTGGTGGTAACTTTGCTTCCAATCAATGAGCGGGCTGAGGGCGAATGCTTCCATAACGAAGACGAAATTTCACTTTTCCTCTTGTTCTTCGATGATTGAGGACTTCTTCAATGTCAGTTCAGCGCCACCGATACACACGATACGTACGTTGAAAAAGCATTCCAAGGGGACTGAATCCTTGCCTTGCGTTCGTTCTTCCCTCCATTGACGCTTTTCCCGCTCAGTCCCAAAATGTCCACTTCATCCTCAGACTCTAATACTTCTTCATCACTAGAATCTAGTGCAGCGCGTATATCTCTTCCCACCGAGGATTTTGGATCTGCAGATATCCTTGAGACATGCATTAGCTTAACAGAACACGGGAGCGGAAGGGATATATACCATTGAAAGCCGTCCAGAGATTCTTCGTCCGAAGTGAAGGAGTAATCGACCGATACGATATCCGAGTCCGACTCGGAATCAGAGGTTACCACTCCGAACTTCATTACTTGGATGGCAAGTTGAGCTTGAGAGATAAAGTGCCGTATAAAAAGTGGTAGGGTCGAGAAGCATTAACTTGGGTCTTTCTGCGCTTGCTCGTTATTCCCGCCAAACCGCTTGCCTTCCGGAAATCAGACGGGCAAACAAAGTGGGCGGTTATTTAGACAACCGGCTAAAGGGCTCTCTACCTTGTGACGTCACTAAAGGAGTTCTCTTGTGGGCCATTATTAAAGGTGCGACTTGTCAGACCAAGATGTCGACTTTCAGCTCTACATCAATACGTATCTCCAATATGGCCTCTATATTCCACTCTCACACCTCCAGTTATGCCTCGGAACAGCTACAATCCCAGCTTTCAGCTCTATCCACCCTTCCCATCACCTTTCCACCTTCTACCCAGCTTCATGTCCAACAGTCTACGACTCCCAAACCTCATCTGCAGAGTGCCCTCTCAGAGCTAAGCTCATCCAAACCCATTAGCAAGGAGAGGCTGCAGCAAATTCTGGAGGATCTTTCCAGCGCCAAGGAGCAGGAAGGATACGCGACCGAGCAATTGAGCGAAATTGATGAGCTAGTGGAAGTCGAAGTGATGGGTCGAGCGGTGACAGTCCTCTGGAAAGAAGTCCTGGATGCCTTTATTGATGGCGCTCTAAACCTTGAACGGGAGAGAGTATGGTGGGACAGTGTATTAAATAGCCGGCGCGGCGTGAGCGTTTACCTCATCCAAAGTAAGGAACGTCATTCGTGTAGCCCGGCGAATGCTCATTCAGCCCAGCCATGCCACATAGATTGTGGAATGCCCTCCCTCCTCGAGCCCAGCTATCTTTTCCAGACTTGAAAACCTTCAAATTCCCTTCCAAGGAGCTCCTCTTCAAACCTCTCCACTCGACCACTTCTGCGGCCCTGACATCCATCACTTCTCCGTGGACGCTCACCAGGAGAGAGATCCTGTCAACTAGATCCGAGCTTACCCATGCTCGAGACAATGCGGCACACCGTATCGGCGTCCTTGCATCACAAGGTCCTCAATGGAGCGTGGAGGCAAAAGAGGGCGTCCAAGCAACGGGAGATGTAGCTAGTGAGACCCAAAGGGTGTACAGCCTTTTGTGTTCGGTCCTCGACGTTCCACTTCCTAAACCCCGCAGGTCCCGTTCCGCGACACCTCCCCATTCTATTCCTACTGCCAGCACTCTCCTCTCGCTTCTCACCACCCACCTTTCCCAGTCACAGGCCAACATCTCTTCAATCCTCTCCGTCCACGCTAGACCTGGAAGATTCACCAGACTCTGGTTCCCATTCCTTTTCCTTCCTCCTACCCTCTACTTCACGGTCAGTATCATTGGGAGGAATAAGGAGTGGCTGCAGGAGCAGATCAAAAATGGAAAAGAGACCATCAAGGGATTCTTTGTTCAATGGGTATGGGAACCACTGGAAGGCATTGGAAAGACATTGAGGGGTGGAGGTGAAGGTTTAGGTGTGGCTCCCAGCACCGTTCGATCCGATCAAGCCGTAAGCTCCCAATACCCCTGCCTTAATCTGTAGCTTGATATTAACACAAGAAAAGTCTCTTGAGAGAATGGTCATGGATCTCGGAAAGGACTACTATCATCTCTCTGGACCTCAATTACAAGCGCTCGGAGACAAAGTTAAAAATGGAGACATGGAAGAAGTATTAAGGGTGTACGAGAGGGAGATGCAGAGTCCTCTGAAGAATGCCTTGATGGGGAGCCTCGTTCGGACCCTCTTGATTCAAGTGCAGAAGACTAAGGTCAGTCGCGCTCGCCATTAGTCCATCTTCACTGTTATTAACCGCCCACTATAGACTGATCTTTCTCTCTCCCTTCTCTCACTTGATCATCTTCTCCGCTCTCAACAGCTTACATTCGCCTTTGTCGGTCTTGCTCCCAGTCTGCTGATACTCTATGGTTTCGGGGGCTGGTTGCAAGGTGTTTGGAAGGGTGAAAAGAGGGGTAAGAGCAGAAGACAAGCTTACTTCCACAGTCTTCGGTAGGTTAACCATTTTTTCAAAATATGGCTATGATTAACACGGATACAGATCCATTGAGCGTCTTCTTATCACGTCCCCTGAAGCAGAGATGACACATCGCGATAGAGGTCTTCTCATCATTTCTGTTTCAAGTCTTCGATCATGGGCAATTGTATTGGGTGCAAGTAAGAGGGAAGCATTCTTGGACGATCTGAGGATGGTAGAAGACCCGGTTTTGAAAAGGGAAGATAAGCTGAGGGTGGTGGAGAGGATTTGGAGATGCTGGGGTGTGGACGGGAGAGGCAAGGCTTACTCGGGTTAGAAAATAGATATTGATAATGCATCATTCGCTAATCGAGCAATGGGACTATTGCATCATGTCTCCCATTGTGCCTTTCATCGAAAAGATGTGGGGAGACATTGATGCGTGGCTTTCTTGCACCGCCCAATTGATTTCACTTTAGACACCTGAAGATAAGCACGAATGAGTTGGAAAGCGCTTGAGATGTTTTGTTTACCGTTTACCGCTGTTCCTGGGATGCGTATGTCTCGTCATCGTTTCCGCCGCACCACCAAAAGAGCCCAGAGCAAAACATTTTCCCATTCGGTTTCCCCGGTCTGCATGCTGGTGCGCAGCGCCTCAGCAATGTATCTAAACCACCTATACATATACAATAGCAGATACGATGCATCGCTTGTGCTATGAACAGCAAGCTACCGTTCACTGCGAGGGCCCAGCCAACGAGTCGTAAAATCAAGCCCGACGGTGACGAAAGCAAGCGGATGACTCATCGACGATCCGACCAATGGTGGTACGACGATGCAAGTCAAGGTAACGAAATTAATATTTGTCAGTTTCCATCCATCTTTGCCGTTTCACTCTCGTTTTTAAGGTTCAACAAACATCCTTTTGATCTAGATTATTGAGGGAGGCCATTTCCAATCACTGGCAGTTGACAAAGCATTTTCGTCCTTTGGCCACCCACCACAATGAGCCCTTCGCTATTCACCATCACTCAGGCTCGGTGGGGGCTTGATTTGTTCGTTGTTGTGCTATCAGGGGTAGCAGTAGCATCTTCGGCTCCATCTGCAGCTGGTGGTGAGTTTATTGGACATGTCGAATGATTACTCGTCAGTCCGCTTAATAAACTAACGACGTGAGAATGAGTAGGAGCGGAAATGTATAGCGGTAGGCCTGGTGATATAAGAGGGCTCATTGTGTTGATGGGCTCTACGGGATTAATAGGGGTTGCTGCATTGTGAGTGCCGGAGGGTTGTTTTCTATGCTATCGACATGATGGCCTCTCAGATAGTGTGCTGACGACATCTGGGAACAGGCGCATGGCGCACATCTTGCTGTCACGCCCATGGAGATTGTATCTCGATCGTCTCGAATTCACGCTAGTGTCTATGCTGTGGATATGCTGGACATGTAAGCATAAAATGGTTTGAGATTCAAATACGATACGCTGACTCTTTCACAGCTGCAACAATGGCATTCTCTGCATTCACCCTCCAGCAAGGCGTATGCTCTCCTACACTTCCCGAGTTCCTTCTACCTACTTGCCCAATTCTCACTTTTGACCTCACCTTGTTGCATCTTCTATCAACCTCAACGCTAGCTCTTTTACTTGTAATAGTGTCCAGCACTCTCTCACCAAGCTATTTTGAATCATTATCCTTATCTGAAGGACGGGTGGTGGGGAAAGGAAGTCGAGGATATATCATGTGGGAGATGGCGTTGGGTTCGGTGCCCAGCTCTCCCACGAGGGTCGATCAATCACTACCCCATGACGTTGAGCAAACTACTCCAGAAAGTTTGGTGTCTTACGGTACTCTGTCACCTACGACACCTCGCAAGTCAACCTGGTCATACGGGCAAGGAATGGCAGATGCAGAACCTACCATGCCCCCCTCTTCAGCCTCAGAGCCGTGGCAATCACCGCCTAAGAAAAAGGATAGATATGCAGAGGGAAGAGTATGGACGTATCTGCCCCTTTTCCTGTGCTCTCTAGGCGTTGCTTGCGCAAGCATGATAGGGTTGGGTATCGGCGATTCCAGTGAGTCTCTGCCATTCGCTTGAGAGCAATCATTGATGCCTTCTCTTTCAGACTTAAGTGAAATATTCATGTTCATAATCTCTGTCTTGAGCATGATTTTCACCATTCTATGGTATGTCATTTGTCTGAACCATTTGCGACCCTCATCTCATCCTCTTGTATCAGTCTCAAAAGCACCGCTTCTGCGGATGGTGTCAAAAAGCAAGGGAGCTATTCCCGACAGGTCCGTGCATTCGAAGTTGCCACTGCAGCAATTTTCTTCCTTCTTTGGCCCTGTACGTTTTCGTTCATGGGCTGTTACGAGTGATATCGCCAACTGACTTTCACCACAGTGGCCGCCGTCCTTTTTACACTCTTTCCCGATATCCCCTACCGTCCATGCTCCAATCCAGCTTCCAGCGCAGCTCCCTCTCCACGCGAAGATGCTGATCCTGAAGATTCGGCTATACAATGCTATGCTTCCTGGACAATTATCACTCTAGCTTGGACTGCGAGCTGGATCATTTTGAAGAGAATTATGGGGTTGATTTTCCCTATGCCCGAAGTCAAGTTGTTGGTATCTGAACAGCGGTCTGGCGATAGGGAAGAGGCTGCGCTTTTGGGACAAAATAAGGGGAAGAAGGCCGCCACAGTTGATGTTAAACCCGTCGATAGGCCCAGGTACGGATGGGGAAGGGTTGTGGCCGGCGAGGCATTTGAGCTGGGGGAGGATGAGGAAGATAATGAAGCGTATTAGAAGCATTATATTGGTCATCTGCTGTATTAATGTTGGTCATTTTGGTGTTATTCTGTATATGGTTGTATGGAATCTACAGTTTTCTGTTTCAAACATAGTGAGGGCGACCTACTTGGAAGCAGTTCAGAGATGTCAAATATATATTGTCCTGGAGAATTCAATACATATTTTACAATCATGAAAGTCATAACTCATCGACAATCCGCTTTCTTTGTTCTTCTTCTTCGTCGTGATTTGTCTTCGCCATATAATCCCTCAATACCTTCTTAAGCATATCCCTCTCTCCTGCATCCATTTCCAGCTTAACCTCTCTATCTTCGTCCTTTAAGAGGATATCTGCTTCCAGCAGCACCGGCCGTCCGTTTTCGTCTTCATCCCATGAGATCAAGACAACTTCATCTCCCTCTGTTTCTTCCTCATCACCATTGTCTCCCTTTTCACTCCTAGCTTCTTTTGCCAGTAATCCAACAGCACGTCTGAGCAGGCTCTTCATATCCTCGTCCATATCGAGACCGAAAAAAATATTAGCGGGAATGGATTCGCTGGCTTGGTCTCCCGTTTCACCGGGCTGTTCATGGCTGACTTCGTCTTCAGCTGGGCGCTCTCTTGCGGCTGCAAGTCCAAATCTGAACTGAGGTTGCTCTTTGCCAGGCCATTTCGAGAACGATGATTGTTCTAACCTTCTTGACTGTTTCCCCTCTTCGATCTCCTGAGGCTGAGGCTCGTCCGCGCCTGCTGTTCTATCTGCAACTTCGTTCTTCCATTTCGCCCACTCCTCATCACCCACCACCTGTCGGCACATTACGTTCGCTGCTTCGACCTCGGCATCATGTGCTTTAAAACCAGGTAGTCCGCACAGATGCGGTGAATGGATGATGATAACGTATTGACATATGGCAACCTCTTTTATCATGTAGATCATATCTCCAGAGGTCATTGAGCAATGTACCTGCACCTCAATCTCTCGAGGACGACCGGTTTTGTCGCATCTTGTACCATCACTCCAGCGTTGGACCAGGTATCGCGAGGAAGCGCCAAGGCCGAAAGATACCGCAGGAGATGATCGAGTATAGGGAGCATTGGCAGTAGTTTCGACAGCAGTTGGTTGGTCTTCTGCCTTGGCAGGAGAGCCTGGCTTACCGCCCTTCGCTTTCACTCTGGATTCTTTGAACTTGGATACAGGGTAGGGGCGCCCGAGAGTGTAGCCTTCGTATTTCGGGTCTTCTTGAGGGACATAGCCCTGCGTAGGGTGGGTATGGGGATGAGCAGCTGCCCGAAATTGTCGAATGTAGGAATCGTGGCAGTAGCTACCATAGAGTCAGGCCGAACCAATAAAGCTTTGAAATTGTCACCCACGCATAAGTAAACCATCCTTGCTTTGAGTAAAGGCATTTCCCATCGAGGTGAGCTAAAGCTTTCCACCCTTGAACGGGGTCTAGCTCGTCCTCCACTTCCTCGAGCTGATCTATCCTTGCCATTTGTGAAGCGGTGCTATTATTTGATGGCATTAAGCAGAGATACTCGAAGGCAGATGAATCTTCTTCCTGATCCGTCGGAGCAAAGCTCATTGGAATCAACTCTAGCTTCTCCTGTTTTTAATACAAATCAGCATTAATTCTTCAGATCATGTTAAATCATACATACCCTTTTAGTGCCATCCTCGAGACTTCGGTCCCCAGGTCTCATATCTAGCCATTCTATTTCGCTACCAACACCCACTTCCTTCATTCTCTTAGCATCACTGGCTGAGACGGGCAAATCGTTGAGGAATTGGACTTGATACTTTGGATAGGTATAGAGATCTCGTAGCTGATGCGGACCGCTTCTGATTGCGAGTGCTGGTAGTAGGGGAAGTAGAGGGAGGCACAGGAGGACGCTTGGGTGCATTTTAGCATCCAATTCGTTAGTTGAGAATGGATATAAGATAAAACGAACAACAGAGGAGCTGACAACAACGAACTAACTGAATCAAGATGACTCCTGCCTCCGATCACCCGGCCGTTCACTGTCATCCATCATGTTTCTGCTGTCGTCGCGGTGGGGGACAAGTAACTTCCACGTCATCATATAAGATACTATCCAAATGCGGATATTACCGATAACTAATACTGTTATGGATGATGATACTAAATATAGCCCCCCTCCCCAATTTGTATTTACCAGTAAAGAAAAGTTTCTGTTCGATCTCAACCTGCCATTTAGATCAAAATGTCCACAAAGCTCAGAGTCGGATGGCACCGAGAGCATTTCCTCTCTCCCCTTCTTCAATTTGTCGAAAAAGACAAGGGAGAGACGGTAGAGCTGATTGAGTGCCCCGGTGGGACCGGCGAAATGCAGGTACGTCTCGGTGACAGTAATACTCCAAGCATTGACGAGCTACGGATAATGTAGGTCAAGTTGAAGAACGGAGAGATTGATCTCTGTATCGGTAAGCCTGGAACATTGAGTCGTAGAATTATTAATAACAGCTTGAAGCGCTTACCGACGCTCTCATTGCGGGTTTGGCAAACGGCCAGACGTCCTACAAGATTGTCGGGCGATATATTGCGTCTCCCTTACGATGGTAAGCGTGCCTTTACTATTATTCTTAAACTAAGACTGGCGCATAGGGCGATCATTACAGGCAAAGACAGCCAGTACAATTCTGTAAACGACCTCAAGGGCACAACTTTTGGGATTTCTCGCTTGGGAAGGCAGGTCTCTCATCCTGCCGATCATTTAGAATTGGCTAAACATTGAGTGCAGTGGCTCCCAAGTTATGGCCTCAGTCTTATCATTGCAGCAAAAATGGTCCGAAGAGGAGCAGCCAAAGTTCAAGGGTATGCCATCATTTTCCCTTATTGTTCAAAGCTTATATCTTTCAGTGAACGGGCAGTTCAAACCTCTTCGGGACTCTGTCAACTCTGGCGAAAGTAAGGATATGTGTCAAGCGAAACTTTTTATGCTGATGTCAAATAGCTTCCGTTTTCCTTTGGGAATGGTTCACCACTAAACCCTACGTGGACTCTGGTGAAGTTCGCTTCATCGGTTCCGTCTATAGTATGTTACATGATGACGGGTGAGGGCCATGCTGATAGTTCTCAGCCCCTTGGCCTTGTTGGCACATCGCTGCTTCCCCCTCTGTCCCGTCTTCCACCATCAAGACTTTCCTTGCTTCCCTTCAGCCGTATGTCCAGCATTTCAACTCCCCCGAAGCGCGTGCCTCCGAAGACATTGAATTCGTACATAACTTCTTCGGGCACAAGAAAGAAGATGTTGCAGAGTGGCTTCAAAGTGTCAAATGGGAGCAACGATTGGCAGAAGTCAAGAAGGATGTCGTAAAGGAGACTTTGGCAGTGTTGAGTAAGGCGGGTGTTATCCCCGAGGACGCGGAGAACATGAAATTGCAGGACATTGTCAACACAGAAGTTGCTACAATTGTCTGAGTACAATGTATCATATGAAGAACAGAAGCCTAAGGAACTATTTTGACCTCTTCCCAGCTTCCACCGTCTTTGATATCTGAGTTCTTTGTCCACCTCCACTGGGTCCTACGATTAGGGATTGGTTGGAGCTCTAGGAACTCAACCGCTTCAGGACGAATGGCAACGATGGCGAAGTGATTATACGCTGTTTCTACAAGCTTTTGCTCTTCCGCATCATCCTACCAAATTCCATGAGGAAATATCTATGACCATGTATAGTTGGCTCACCGATTTGGCGGGGATGGTTTCCGGCCACTTGCTGGAGTCCTCAACTTCCTCAAGCCTCTTTCCGGGAGAAGGTCTTCCAAATCCTGCACGTAAGTGACCACTGACCCCTTGCCATAGCTCGTTTCTCTTCTCTTCCCACCATTCTCTCCCGCTTTCTTCTGTACCCCTAACCTTGAGCCCATCGATGATTCTGTTAAACTCCTTGTCGGAGAGAAACGTGGTGAGAGGGATGGTATAGGCTTGACCTGTAATGCGGAACTGGACGTTGGTGGAGGATAGCCACCAAGCAAGCTCGATGGTTGAGGAGTGAGAGAGGTGGGCGGGTTTATTCATCCGGGTATCAGTGGTAGTCAGAAGAAGACTAGACGGAGTAACTACAGCCGGGATGAATTATCGGTATAATGCCCATAATGTGTGGCTCACATCCTCTGTGTATTACATGTCTGACCTTGGGGGTACCCTCCTGGGATAAAGTGGAAAATGCATAGGCTGCTCGATGATCAGCGTCGATTCAGATGGAGAGAGTTTAAGCATGGATGGGGACTTACCGAGACACTTAGTGTTCTCTTTGAGCTGCTGTTCAAGGATAGAGAGCCATGCAGGTTTTGCTGGTGACATTCTGAGATGTATTGATTGTTAATACCTAGAAGTGTTGGAGGAGTGCAACAATCTATGCCGTTTACAAAAAAATTCGATCTGTTCAAAATGGCACATCTATATCAATCGTGGTCTTGCTCGCTCATCGTCATCGATCGGCCATTTCCGAGTACTGCGTCTAATGACGTTAAAATCACTTATCACTTTTTACTGCTGTCTACTATTATAATAGAAAATACGCTTCAACTATATAATAATGCCTTCTAAGCGTTTTCATCCAAGCCTAAAAGCCTGTAATTCTCATATGGGCTGTGTGGCTAAATAGGATAGACTCCCCATATACTTGCTCGCCGCTCGTTAAATGCCTACGGAGATTACGTATTTTGTAGTTCTTCGTTGATGCTACGGCCGGCGGGTTCGCTTGTTCGCACGCACAGACATGGCAACATACTACATTTATATAGGATTTAGGAGCTAGCTGTCTTGTTTGCCCGTTACCATAATTACTCATTGAGGCTCCATCGACACATATTAACTCTCATATGGACAACATCACCTGCGTTTCAATCGCAATCAATGTCTTCCATCGTTGGCCGACTTCTCCCACATCCGTGGGCCCTCTATCGAAAATTTAGCCTTTATCGCGGCCTTCATTTTCACAAGCAATGAACCCATCCTTTAGCGTTTTGAGCAGCATTAAGTGCTGTACATTCTCATGGAGTCTTTTTTGTGCGAGGTGCAAAGGATACTAGCAAAAATGCCCCGAGGATGTATGGGCAGGCCCGTCGAGTCAGTCAAGTCATGTCCTTGAAAAGCAATATCCGCTGTATGGGTGGCAAAAGCCAGGCATGGATCCAATTATGCTCGCAGTTATTCAAGTGCGAGTGTCCACCTGCGTCTGCTTGAGTGAATTAATTGTCTGACAAGCCATTGCATAGATCCTCCACTCTCTTGAATCTTCTCGCAAGGTGGAATTGACGACACCCTGCGCCCAGCTTGCCAAAATGAGTTCCCAGTCCTTCTAACCGTTCATTGGACAGAAGCCCCCTAAAACAATTTCACCTTGTCCCGGTCCAACCTCCACCTCGCACGTCCCCGATTTGATATTGTTGACTCCGAGCTTGGTATTGCTGTTACTGTTGCCCAAGATAGTCTGGATGTGGGTGAGGTCGAGGTAGGGCCTTTGGCTCCATCTCATGTTACAGGGTCTGTCAGCGGCATCGGCATACGCTTGAAGACAATGAGGAGGAAGAGGGCTAGTGAAGTCAGTTTGGAGGGCGCTGAAGAAGGCGGAACCGTAAATAAACATAGGAGAGTAATCTAAGTCTAGAAAATGGGACGAACTTCATACTTATACAAAATAAATACAATTTCAGAAAACCTTCCCTTGTATGTCTTACATATGATAGAACAAGCCTTCCTTGAAATTAGGGATGTAGGAAGAAAGGCAACCCATAGTCATAGTCACACAAGAAATGGTTCCCACCATATCGTCCTTATTAAGGTCTACCCAACCGATTGTCTGATTGGGCCATGTCTGAAAAGAAGCATCAGAGAGCTGATCAGAGATAAGAGGATCAAAGCTTTTCAGGGGAGTATTACATCTTTAGTAGACATGTTTCTCCTCCTTATATTTGGTGCCACCCAGCCATGATCGTCAATGCCATAGGCAATGTAGTCATACCCCCTAGCTCGGAGGACAATGCCGTCGTTTATCATCTTGGATGGCGAAAGGGCTTTGATCATTTTAAGGGTCAACTTCTCTATACACTTTTACGTCCTTTCCCCTTGGAGTTCCCAATGCTTGTCTGATCTATATTCTTACATCCATTGGGACCAACGGACAATTGTTGGCATATCTTGATGCCATTGCCTCAGATTATTGGCTGGATTGTGCTCCCGGCACCCCACTGATAGGGGTGAAGACAGTGGAATGACCGAGGCATTCATCCTCGAGGATTTTATGCTGCTGCAAGCGGGCTGGTAGATTGGGTCTAGTTGGGACAGTGAATTACTATAATGAGATGCTCACATGGACTCAGTTGAGAAACGAGGGTGTCCATATGGTGAGGAGGCGGATGTCGCAAGTGAGTGCACATCATTGTCCGTGTGGTGACGAGGACCGGCACTAAGGCTATCTGGGTAGCCAAGAAGAGGGCAGAGCGAGACCAGTAAATGACCTTTCGAAGGTAAATAACTTAATCGATGCAACAGCAGTGAGAGAAAATTGAGAAGGCTGGCCGGAATTGTGGTTGGTTTGGCCTGTTAAGGACGTACAGTGACGGCACGATGGCTGCGTTATCATTTCAAGCGGATTTGAAAGTATATATGTGGTCGATGATGTATGGAGAAGCTATGAGGTTGTTGAGAAGCGTAGCTTGTCGAAGAGATATCTCTTCAATTTTTCTACAGCGAACGGAAAGATGAGCCCGAGAAGATGGCGGGCGGGAAATGCATGACGTATATGATGGGCATCTGCCGTCCGGCGGTGGAAAAGATGCATCATTGGAGGTTTACGTCAGCTATTGTTGACGTTCTTCTCGAGTAGTAAGTTCAGCCGCCGCGGGAGAAATGCCGGTCAAGTCTGTTTTGTTATGCATTTTCATCCCCAACTTGAACAATAGGCTGGCAGAAACACCATGGTGAGCTCGTTCTCATCTTTTGTAACCTCATGCAAACTCACTTGCCTGCAGTCGGGCAGACCGCGACGAGCAGCAGCAGCTTCTTCGCGCCACCTCGCCCCCGCCGACGTCGTTGACTTCGAAGATGCAGACCTCGAGTTTCTCGCTCTCAGTCTCAAGCAGCGGCGAGCAATTGATAAGGCATTCGAAAAAGGTGTTAGAACAATAAGAGGGGGCGAGAAGAGAAAAAGACGGAAACTTGCGAATGGAAAAGCGATGGACGTCTCGGGCGCTGAAGACGGAGGTGGTATTGTAGATGAAAGTAGCAGGGGAGGGTTAATGGAAGCAGACGGTGGAGGAAGGCCCTTATCAGAAGATCATGGTGGAGGATTTGTGGTGGAAGATGATGGAGGGGGTTTTGTCATTGATGATGACGCTGGAGGATTCGTCCCCGACAATGATCAAGGCGGATTCCTTTCCGAAGACGATGCTGGCGGTTTCGTCGCCGACGATGGATATCAAGACCGCGTCGCATCAGAAAATTCAAAAAATCCGAAACAACATTCGCACTGCCATTGCTCGCCACAGACGTCCAACAAGCTTGTTCCTCTCTATCTTCTCCCTACTCTGTTGACCTCCCTTGGGCTTCCTTCAGACGAGGATGTGCTCGAAGTCTTCCGTGCCTCTGCGATGGGATGGGATGAAAGTAGCAATAAGCGCGGTCTAGATACAGAAGACACAGCCGGAGTGGAACTTAAGGACTTCAGAGCGGTGTGTGCAGCACTTATGGATCCAGACGATGGAGAAGAAGGGAAGGATGTGGAATTGGGTAGTGACGACGACGATGACAATGACAATGAAGATGCCTTCCAGCCTTCTGGCACCGAGTCTGCCCTGACCTCGTTATCGGAGTCCTCATATGGAGGTACGCCTAGTAAAAGCCGCTCCAAGACGGCAGGAAACAAGTCACGGAAAACGCGGGTAAAAGGCAAGGGTAAAATCGAAGGCCAGACAAATCTTTCTTCAAATCAGAGGGCAATGGTCAAAGATATCTGGGAAATGCTTAAACCTTCGGAGAAACAGAAAAGGTTTGGAGCGGATATTTTAGGGCGAAACGAAGTGAAAGAGCTGGTCAGGACGCTCGGTGAGATGTGGAGTGATGAAGAGGTAAGTCATGGCACTTGGCCTTACGAATAGCTACTGACGTACGTGTAGATCACGGACATGGTGACACTTTTCTCAAGTCAACATGAGGGCAGAGGGCTTACTTTTGAAGATTTTGGAAGAGTGATGCTTCGGGCCGGTCTTGTCTAAAAACATGGTGGGGTGAAAGTTGTAAAACGTATCATTTGAGTATATGTTGTATGAAGTATGAAACAATATATGGTTCGTCAAGTCATATCTAGAAATTGCGAATGTTACACACATTTCTTGTAAATCGTACTTCTATCAATAAACATTCTTAGGTGTCTTTCTCCCAAATAAACCCTCGGATGTTAAAAGAATCAACCCTATCCGATCATCATACCGCGGACATCAATAATGTACATCTGGATGATTCTGCATCTCTTCTGGTCTTCTCAAACCCGTCCCAACACCAGAATATCCAAGGCCTTGATCTCCGGAATACTGATTGGCCATCGGCGTACCCTCTTCTTGCCGTGTTCTCGTTTCTGCTGGGTGATCGACATACCCTCCACCGGGAGTTGCGAACGCATATTGCCCTCCCTGTTGTTCAGCGGGGGGATACATTTCATAGTTGGGAGGGTAATTTTGTGGTTTACCATAATTATCCTCGTAATGTAATGGCTGCGAACCATCCGAGTATCCTCCGTGAAGTGCGGGTACATCTCGCACAGAGTCCATACTCGGTCTCGCGTCCCAGGCATCGGCATCTGGGCCAGGCATGGCGTTATAAACGGATCCGGGATTGTAGCGGGTGGATCGGAGGATAGACATTGTGAAGGCTTCGGGGTTCTCGGAGTAAACGGAGTGGTAGAGTTTGTGGTCTGATACTTGGGAGGCGGAATATACTCGAGTGAGGCTGCAAGGAGTCAGCGGGGAAGTGCTGGATTGGCCAAGAGTCTTACTACACGAAATATCCTTGAACAATCAATAAAATGACCCATAATCCGCCCATAATCCCAACATCCGCCCAGGCAAATGCACTGCACAGCGCTTGGCCCTCGCTAGCGAGCGTCTCATTTGCTGTTGAAGAAGAATTCCCCACATCGGAAAAAAACTTGTACTTTGAGAAAGTCAGTCTTTCAGTCGGTCAAAAATACACATTATCTCACTTCACAATCCGTCACAGCAGTATCATGTCTGAGTGCCGATGTGATAATGAGAGCAGCAGAGCATATCAGAGCTGCTAAGATACCAAGGGCATTCAAAAGGGTGTACACTTTGAAGGTTGATGTTTTTTCCTTCCTTACGAGTCAGCCAACTTCTACAATGAAACATTTGATACCTACTCTCAGTATCCCAATAAAACCTATAGGCTGGAAAGCTGCGACAATGAAGCAAATAACAGCAAATATATCGCCTCCAAAAGAGGGAAAGGATGCGCCAACAACTGTAACATGTCAATATTGACATTGAAACATAGAAGAAAACGAACTGACTATCGGGAGTCGCGAAAACCACAATCCCTATGGCAGCACCGAGCACCTAAGCATCATCAGCATTTGCATTGTCGCATAGCGACATCGTCACGCACTGCCTGTTCCCCTATAACTGTGTAGATACCTGCGTTAACTAGAGGTATGGCTGAGTTACACAGTCAACTCTCACTTCTTCCATTTTTCCTAACATAAGGTGCTCACCACAGCAACAGTATCTTGGGTCTATCAGACCCTTGCCCATTGCAAGTGTTGACATGGCGGATTTGTTCGTTGCAGTTTTGTCTGGCAGTATAAGAGACGCGTTTCGGGGAATCTCTTTTAGGGCAGCTCGAAACCTGTTGGGGAGCGATTGCGATTGTTACTGTTGAGATTGTGCTATTAGCGGACGTAGTAGGGATGTGAAGGAAAAGTATCGAAGATGAAAGGTTGTTCTCAGCCGAAAGCATTCATCGCATCAAACACCTTGGTGAAATGCTGCTTTCTTTGCCCGCGTACCATGCACCGCCGCAACAGGTTTGTCGCGTCAAAACATTACGTAAATTTACATTGCTGGGTTCCTGAAAAGAAAACCAGCGCAAGTCGCGATATAATGGCGATACGGTCTTTGGTAAAACGAATACACTTTAGAGTGCAAGGAGATAACGGGCAACTTACATATGAACCGATCGAATGTGGCCCCCAATATCTCTAATGGTAATTATCCGGAAGCTTCTCCAAACCGACAACCGAAGGAAAGGGAAAATGCGAAGTTCATCTGGCACCTTTCCTTAGTGGGAATTCCTCTTCTAAATACACTATAAATTAATCAGCTGATATGTCACTTCACAAAGGATCAAATAACGCCAGCTTGGTATTACAGTCGATCATCGACGCCTTGAGCCTTCTCCTCAACCTCATTTATTACCATGGCGGTATCTTCACTCTTACAGCAGTGTCTTTATATTTCCTGGATGGAGAATTGGTGAACAGGAAATAAATGCGACAAGTAGCGCGTTTTTGGTATCATTTGGCTGGGGATCCTACAGTTATACATCCGTCGCAATGAACGATGGGCCCGGAAAGTCGTCAGTGGTTGCCTTCTTTTCTGCAAGTCCTTCAAATACATGTCATACTTGTGAAAACCAATGAACAGCCTGTTAATAAGGGCTGATAACGTCCACAATAGATCAGAAAGTACCTCTGTGTACTTATTAATCACGGGACTATCCTCCTTGGCCCCATGATGTCGCCTCAACGACCCTCCAGGCACTCTAGATGAAACCCCATGGGGTCTAACAACTCCACCCCTTCCGAAATGACGACGCCTCTACTTACACTCCTGGACGGCCAACTCAAGGAACCATCACGCCGCCTACCATCACCTCACGGCTGCATCAGCGTCCGATACCCCAGAAAACGCCCAAGTCATTAACCCTAAGAACTCTGCGATTCTTGACGATGTACAAGCCTCTATCAGGGGCAGCGTTATGGGCTTGCCTTAGTTCCCAAGTGACAGCGGTCGCCAATGGTGAGAGGAATCCTGCCAGTGTGGTTGTAATGGATAATGGAACCTATGTCATCAACCCATGAGTTTGTACGCTTGCAGAAGACTTGCGATATTAATATGGTCCACGGGCAATGCCCTCTACTGAAACAAGCTTATCATCACGGGTGACGGCCAAGGAGCTGACATCGCACTAATAGCTGTGTATTAAGTTGATCCCAACGAACCCTACAACATCACAGGTATGGTTAAAAGTGTCAAGTAATACAATACGCAAACATGTATCGGTCATCCTCAACAATTCCCATGGCCGCCAGTTTAACTCGCTCAACGATGTCGCCATCATCAGCCCCCGTAACAAGGAACTATGCTCCACTGACGTAGCTTGCGTTGTCGTCCAGGTCTTCAGACCGGAACTCATGCTTCACAACCAGTGTACGAGTTTAATTTAGGTACTGCAACCATTCAAGTTGTTGCAAACATGTTGAATACACCCAATGGCATCGCTTTTCCATTGGTCGGGGGAACTCGCCTACTACGTCACGACCCCTGGATTGACTGGGGAATGAATTACATTAGTAAACCTGCTACAATGTAAGTGAATCCATACAATGCCCTATGCCTCTCATTAAACGCCTTGTATCTATCGTTACGACGTCCAGGGAGATTGTACTTTCGATAACGACCTTTTGCCTACTCATAATATCGGTATCCCAGGAGTCTGTTAGGAAGTTCTTCTCCTCTTATTGAGCCGACTTGCGAATCCTATTAATAGGTGTTCATACCAATAGCAAAAGAGATGCCTACGCTGGCATAGATGACAGCGTCCGCCTCGAATTCGGGGGTCCTTTTGATTGACAAGGTCTACTACTTGGGCACCACTTTTTGCTGACCTTAACTTTGCGAGGAAGGGGGAGGTACCGAACTGTGCGGAGACGAATACTATGTCAACTTTGCTGCGGGTAGTTAGGCCTCCTGTGTAATTGATTTGCAGAGTCTGTGGGCTGAAAAGAAAGCAAGTATAATGATTGAGATATGTTTCCATTTTTATAGGTATAAGCGTTGGAAAAAGGCCCTTTCACTTTCAATCAATTTTACTGCCCTTTTTATCGGTGATCGTGCCATATATACATCCTAACTCTTGCGAGTATTCCTACCATGATTCCGGACCCTACTACGAGAGGATGAAGAAACCTGGTGATCTGGTATGCTGCTTACCTATGAATGATCAAATACAACGACAGTAACCGCGAAATTGCATAAGATAATCGAGGAAGAGACGACCTATCGGGTCTTGCCACTGTTGTTTCTCGTCACTCTTTCTTCTTTCCCCACTTTTCACAGAGATCGTCAACACAGGAGATGATGAGAAAGATTTCTGGGTCTGTGGTTAAATAAATGTGACCTTGAGGACACAGAAGAAAAGTACTGAGCACCATATACCGCCGATAACCAGGAATCTGATCTAACAACAAGAGGCCTTGGTCTGAAGTTCTCAGTGCTTGGCCAAGCAGACAAATGGCAAAAAAATTATGGTACATACAACCGGACATCAGTAAGCAAAATTTCAAAGAGCAAAATTTTTAGAAGCAAGATTTCAAGGAGATGGATTTCAAGAAGCAAGATGCCAAACGCAAGGGATGATCTCAAAACCACAAGTAGAAGACCATAGGTACTGTCTGTAGTATGCAGCCCTATTTGGTTTGGGGTTTCGTTAGTCATTTTTTGCCACTTGAGGACCGGCTCCCGGTGTTCGGCTGTAACATAACTTTATATGACCTAAGAATTAAGAACTGATCTACGCTTGACGAAGAAAAGAGTTTTATCTAACCATTTCCGAAGGGGTTCGGGAGACGGGAGATGATGACAAAACCGAAGAGCGACGGGTAATGCCGGTTATGGAAGAGAAAAGAATGGAGAAACCGCCGTTCTTCTGATATTCCCCGATAGCAGGCAACGAGTTTACAAGTTTAATGTTGAAAAGCACCTTGCCGCGAATTGCGACGAAATAGCAGTAATTTTTCAATCGGAAGAAGTCACGGACAGATCGGGATCGGCCGGCTCCCAGAGTCGAGCTGATTAGATTAGTTTTCAGTTTTCACCATTTGCGATTCGCGTCACTGATCAGGTTCCTTGGTCCCGTGCCAGAAGCATGGTCGCTGGGTATATAATCGACTGGGAGAAAACCTTCACCTGCCCCCAATGGCTACGAATAAGAATCCCGATCCTCACGCTAAGATCACTTCAAGAGAGATGTCCGTCAATACAGCCGGCTTGCAAGAATGGGGGATGGGGGGCAAAACCTTACCTGCACCCTTGGGTAGCCCTGTGAAGTTTATTCTCGGTGCCAAGGTACTTTCCTGGAAGTCGAAGCTCGTATATGCGGGCTTCACCATGGGAGCCCTGGCTACTCTGGCGTATACCGCTTCACACATCTTACCTTCTTCTTCTATCGCGCAGGCTTCTCATCTCACCACTTTCAAACGTCGCGCTACCCCCAGTGAGCCCCCTAAGAACGCTCAAGTGATCAATCCCAAGGACTTCACTGTTCTCCCTACCGTATTGCCCAGTTATGAATTCAACGGAAGCTCTGTGGGTAGATACTCTAGGCAAACAATTACGATCATAGCTAATGTTTGATTGGGTCAGCTGTTTGTTCCTCCAGGAACCACCGAACAATCTCTCAAAGCCAAGCCCTTCCACGTTTACGACGACTCTTTTTACGATGTCATTGGGTCAAACCCTACTCTCACTCTAATTGCCGATAGCGGTAGTGACCCTCTCTTCCACGAAGCTGTTGTTTGGTGGGTCTTGTTTCTCTCCCATACTCACTTTCTTTTCTTCTGCCCTTCGTTGACGCGTTTAAATGCCGACGTAACGATAGGTATAAGGCAACAGACGAGGTTTTCTTCGTACAGAATGCAGGTGCTAAAAGCGCTGGGACTGGTCTAAACAAGTCGGCCGTGGTGGAAAAGATTTCTCTTCTCGAGGCAGCAGCAGTGCAAAAGGGTGAAAAGCACGAGGCCCAAGTAACTGTTGTCAACAGCACCGTTCAGGTCGTCAACCCTAACGGTGAGTTCTATACCGCAGCAGATGTTTGATGCTTATGCCGCCCATTAGGCGGCACTGCCTACAGGGGGAAAATTGTCTTCGCTGGAGAGGGACAGGGTGCAAACGTACCTCCTGCACTTTACATGCTTGATCCTAATGAACCTTACCCTACCACTGGTCTGTCATGCCTTCTCAACCCTCATACTAGTGTGGCTGATTTCTTCAACATTTAGTGATCCTTAATAATTACTTTGGCCGTCAATTCAACTCTCTCAACGACATCTCTGTCAATCCTCGCAACAAAGAGCTCTACTTTACCGATGTCACCTACGGATATCTGCAAGATTTTAGGCCTCCCCCTGGGCTCCCCAACCAGGTCTACAGGTTCAACATGGATACTGGCGTCATTACGGTGGTTGCAGACGGACTCAACATGCCTAACGGTAGTCATACTAGCAGAATGGTTTTCACGGCTAACGTTATGCAGGTCTCACTTTTTCCCCCGACGGACGACATGCATATGTCACTGACACCGGCATCTTCTCTGTAAGGCCGCTTCTTCAATTTAACGGGTATGTCGACTGACAAGTTCTCGTTTTTAGGGATTCTGGGGTACGAACTACACCTATCCAGCCACCATGTAAGTTGATACATTCGGATAGACTCGCTCGACCTGATCAGTCACCAGTTACCGTTGGGACGTACAAGACGATGGTACCTGGGAGAACCAGAAGGTCTTCGCCTATATCCACGTTGGTGCCGCTGACGGTACGCAATTTCACGTATTTTTTTTCTTACTATGTCGCTCATTAAGTGATAGGTATTCATACCGACTCCAATGGGAATGTTTACGCGGGCGTAGGCGATGGTGTTCATGTCTTCAACCCACATGGTCTTCTTATCGGAAAGATCTACCTCGGCGAAACCTCCGCCAACTTCAACTTTGCTGGTAACGGGCGTATGATCATCTGCGCGGAGACGCATCTGTATTATGCCACGCTTGGCGCATCAGGATGGGATCCTGAGGCGTAGACTGTTGAAGTTGTGAAGGTGATGGACAATAAGCTACGGAACGTGTGAAAGTAATGCACAATAAGCAACAAGGAAGCCTGGGAATTTACCGTCTTACGTGGCATATGTAAAGCCGCATATAATTTTGATTGCAATGTCCAATATGTATGAAGGAGTGGTATTAAAACCGACGTCTGTGCGAAAGTACGACGCTGACCCATGTAACAAGATTAGGCTCGACACAAGCCAAGGACCTCGTCCTCGTCGGAGACCGATCGATGTCCATCGTGGGGCTTGTGTCGAGCCTATAACAAGATAGATATTTCGGCTCCCCCTCGACACTGTTTTGTCATTCGCATGTACGTATCACCACTTAGATACATAACACACTTTTTTACGCAGAAGAGGCCAGGCCCTTTTTCGCTTCGAAGGACATGATTATATTCCACAACCTGTAAACAACAGCAGTCGTTCAACCTTACCAACCGCAAACATTGATGATTCTTGCATCTCGCGTCCTGTGCCTGATGGTTTGGCTGTTATTATGAATTGTGCGTGATGAGTACCGGTCGTGCTTCGTGTGTCGAAATGTGCCTACATAGTGTAAAACCCTCCTCACTTAACATAGAAATTGCCAAAGGTTTCTTTCCCTAGCTCGGGTTAATAGTTGTTTCTGCATACTCTCTATAGCTCCTATATTGAGCAATTTCCAACAGATTAAGAGTCTGCCTACACAGCGTAAGAATCGGCTCGACACATCGATCACCGCTCCATATATAGCTATATAGGGCACACAACAAGTTTTACTTGTTAGCCCGCGAAATCTTCAAATCATGTCAGAAGAAAAATACGTTACCTCTATCGTCACAATCCCAAAGCTTAACGGATCCAGGGGCTTCGTCCGCTGGCGCCGTGCTCTCCTCGCTTACCTCGACGAGCGAGGTATCGGTCGCACAATCGAGGGCTGCGATCCAGAGCCACTCCGCAAAGAAGGCAAAGAATACCGCCCCACTGGGGAACGTGCCAGGTTACGCATGGCTGAAGGCAACAACGCAACAGGGCAAAACCCGTCGAAAGGAAAAATTAGATTAGAAGGAGAACAGCAGAGCAGGCGGAATTAAGTGTATTTGGTGTGGTCTCAAGAAGCACACGGAGGAAAATTGCCGCAAGAAGGCCGCAGGCGAGCTCCCTGCTGAGGCACAACGCCAGCAAGCAGTTAAAGAGTTCAAGCAGAAGCACATGGCGTCGGGTAATCTCATTGCCTCCACCCATGAAATTTAGAGTTCCCCTGGAGATACCTTCGTCGACACTGCCAGCTGGTCTGCCGGACCGTCTCTTTATCGAGCCGGCTCCCATGCTGTTATAGCCAACGCCTACCACGCCCACCCTAGGCCTACGGCTTACATGATCGACTCCGGTGCAACCCATCATATCACCAGCGATCGCTCCTCGCTCTTTGACCTGCGTCCGGCCGATTATATCTAGTTCGGACTTGTTGGTACTTCTCACTCTCTGAAATCAGTCGAGGAAGGAGACATAATGGTCAATTCACTTGGTCAAAAGACAATTATTACCGGTGTACGAACAAGCCTGGTGCCAATCACAACGTCCTTTCTGTTGTGAAGCTACGTGCGCAAGCCTGGCGCATCCATTTCGAAGACAGTCTTATCTCCCATGGCTCCGTTCAGTTCCCAATCTCTGATGACAATCATCTCGGCCTTCCTATGGTCAAACTTCTCTGCAAAACGACCTCAAGCTATGATTGTCGCCCCTGTTTCTGGCTTAATCATCCCAACCGATGGCCTGAACGCAGTTCACCAAGCCGAGTCACCGCTCTACATTGAGCGCCGTAGGCTTGGCCATATCGGCAGAGACGATCTCCTCGACTTGGCGGAAGGAGGGAATCTAGCCTACGACTTTGCTACCCTAAAGAATGATGATTTCAAGTTGTCAGACTGTTTAGCTTGTCAGCAGGCATCTTCCACTCGCCAATCTCGAAACGGTGGATCCCCTCGTGGCAGCGCAGATAGTGAGATGGTCCATGTTGACCTTACTGGGAGACTCCAGCCATCCGTCAAAGGCAACGAGTACGCTCTCATCATGATAGCAGACTTTACCAAGGTTCGCGCCATCGTACCTCTCGCCCGAAAGTCTGACACCCTGCGTCATGTCGAAGACCTCGTCATCCGTCTTCAACACCAGTCGAATATTAAAATCAAAACAATCCGATCCGACAGAGGTACGGAATTAAAGGTACCTGGTCCGAAGTTTCAGAAGTACCAGATGGGCGCAATCTTGTCGGTTGCAAATGGGTCTTTAAGCGAAAGCTGGATGCCGATGGAAACGTCGCAAAATATAAAGCCCGTCTTGTGGCTCAAGGTTTCTGCCAGCAACCTGGTCTCAATTATGAGGCCACGTTCGCCCCCGCCAGCCGATCTACCACCTTTCGACTTCTCATGACACTCGCCGCGACATACGACCTCGAGCTACACCAGGCAGACGTCGAGGGAGCATACCTCAATGGTGATCTCGACCGCGATATTTTTATGCGCGTTCCCAAAGGGTACACCCATCAGAACCCTGGAACCACCGCACTTAAGCTCATAAAACAATTTACGGACTCAAGCAGTCCGGTCGTGAGCGGTGGAAAGTCTTAGGAGCTGCCCTGGAGGAAATCGGATTCAAGAGATGCGAGAGCGAATGGGGTCCATACGTATTCAACGGGCGGAACGGTCCAGAAGTATTGCTGCTCGTTTACGTCGACGACCTCGTCATAGCAGCGAAAAGTCTAGCCCAAGTCAAAGATATACTCGCAAAATTATCCACTCGTTGGACCCTCAGTCATCTTGGTTCCATCGATCATGTTCTAGGCATGAAGATCAAACTCGACCGAGCCAAACGCATCATTCATGTCGCTCAAATCTCCTGCATTGATACTCTCCTTGACCGTTTTCCCCGATACAAGGCAAATCTCGCGCGCTACGCGACCCTTCCGAAAAAGATCGAGAAGTCCTCTGACACGGAAAGCCCTCTATCCATCCGCGTGTCAGCCCTATCAAGCCCTTATGGGAACGTTGCTTTGGTTAGCCGGATCGACCCGACCCGACATCGCCTTTAGTCTCCTTTCTGTCCCAAGCCATTTCCGGCCCCACAGAATATCATTGGCAGTTCTCGTCCGCGTCGTCGCTTATCTTTCCCACGTCCGCCCCTCGGTGGAGGGAAGGAGAGGGGCCTACATGTATACTCCGACGCAGACTGGGCGGGATGCTCAGACACCCGAAGATCCACAACCGGTTACATTGTCTACTTTCACGGCTCCCAGGTGAGCTGGTGTTCGCGCCGCCAGCGCACCGTAGCGCACTCCACCATGGAAGCGGAGTATATTGCTGCAGCACAAGCCACTCGCGAGATTATCTGGCTTCAAGGTTTATTGAAGGAAACCGGTCTGTCGCAGGTGGATCCCACAACTCTACATATCGACAACTAGTCAGCCATTTGCCTCTTCTACAACCCACTCTCCCACGAGAAGTCCAAACATATCGATATTCGATATCATATCATTAGAGAGAGGGTCGAAAATTTGGAGATAAAACTGGTGTACATCCCATCCCGACTGAAAAGCAACGAGCAGATGTGCCCGCTAAGGCTTTAGATGGAGTAAATCACGGAAAGGCGGTTAAGGCGTTGCGCCGTACCGGGGAGGGGACCGAAAAGGAGGATTACGAGTAAGGGGAGAATAGGAGAAACACCGGATGAAAGGTATAACCATGGACGGACGGTTTGTTAAGATGGGCGGCGTTAGAGGAGTGTCGAAATGTGCCTACATAATGTAACCCCCCCTTCACTTAACATAACATAGAAATTGCCATAGGTTTCTTTCGATGCCTGGGGTGCATAGTTGTTTCTGCATACTCTCTATAGCTCTCAAATTAAGCAATTTCCAACATCGTGCTTCTTCAGTACGCTAATTTGATCACCGTGCGTCATATGTGACTCAAGCGCCGCGGAATCCTCTTAAGTTCATCGTCCTCTTTCTTTCGACCATTGCGAATTATCTAATGAATGTCTGTTGTTCCATGCAGGGCCCTAATACTTTCCAATACTTTTAATACTGTGGGCTGCATTGTGGTTATAATTATCCAGGTACTGAGTAGTAAATAGGGTCCTACAACAGGCTTTTTTTCTGGCTACTTCTTAGCCTGCATTATGTTCATGAAACGGTCAGCCATCATCAATAATAATGTGCCATCTGCTAAATGCCACACATAAATAACGAGAATAAAAAGTGGTGGTGGTTTTGCTCCTATATAGGACCTCCCAGAGTAGGCTGTTGGTTCTCTCTTGCCTCTCTTTCGTCTATTTTACATACAGTATCATTATGGGCTCAGACGGAGACGATTATTTTTTTCTCTGCTCGTCTTGTTTATTGCTCCTTGTTTCGCGTCCGGCTATGGTGGCTAAATTATCCCATCGAAACGTATCCGCGCAGCAGCTATATACTTCATTGTCCGCATGCAACGATCGGCCATGGGCCCTGGGTGCATGCTCGCTGCACGCAACAAAATGCTGAAGCCCTCATGTTTCTCTCAACACAGTAATTATGCTGCATATACCACTTGTGCATGGAATACCCAAAAAAAAAAAACTAGTAATAGGAGCTAGGAGGGAGTCAACTGCAGGGGAGATCTACAGATGCAGTTGTCAGAATAAAATTTCAGTTCCGAGTTCAAAAAATAGTGCTGAGACGGGGAATTGACGTAGTAGTAGTCAGGGTGTGTTCGATTATAAGCCCGTCCATCGTTATAGAGTTGAGATTGCGGAGGTGAGAGAGGCGCACAGCTCGTTCCTCTTCTACATGCATGTCTTCCGTACATATTTCATCTCCATAACATTCTTTACCTCCTTCATTCCTGCCGTCCCATGCCGGCTTGGCACGCCACTACTGACAATCGCGGCCGAGACAAGAAAAACTGGACAGCGAATAAGCCAGCAGGAGAGATGAAATAGAGAGCCAAGTGCTGTGAGTCGATATTCTGCCCACTGTCCACGGCGCCATAGATCAAGAAAGCTGCCGAAATGCGTAGATTTGAGCTGACAACAACCCCCACCTTCGCGCTTCCGAACTCGTGCGATTATCAACCCACCTTTGTCTTCCCCACGCAGACTTTTTCTTCGTCATCCCTCTCGCGGCCATTCACCTTTTCACCACCATAATTGTATTCCTACTTCCACATAATCTGGTCAACCCACAAGTAACCCTTTTCCGCATAACCTCGAGATGTCTCATCACCCGCAGCTCTCAGTTTCGACTGGGTCTGCCGGTGCTGGGCCATCCACTCCGACGCTCCCTCGTCGTCCTCAAGGTGCGCGTCGGCGCGGTGTTATGCCTGGACTATTCATCGCAAACCCAGACAACTCTGATGAGGAAAACTCTCCGCCCAAAGCTGGGAGTCAAAAATCACCGTCAGCAGTATCACCTATCAGTGTCTCATCGAGCTCCGGGAGAGGTGGTCCCAGTTCAGTATCCATCCCTCAGCCAGCATCACCATCCCATAGTATCAAAGAACGAGGGGGCTTGCCTTATCCTTCAATTCCTGCACCTCAATCTTCCCCTTTACCCTCTATATCGGCGTTCCCAAGTCCACAGCCGTTGGTACCAACGCCATCGCCTGCGCCAACAGCATATGGTCACACTCCAGAGATATCGTCAGGACCACCACAACCGCCCCCTCAACCGCAGCGGCATCTTCAACGGGCGTTTACAACACCAACTCCGGAACATACACCTCGACTCTTCCCAGAACCTCATCCTTCAAGCACAGGTGCAACATCATTCCACCAACAAGTTCCCAACTCTCCATCGCGTGCTCTTCCCCCATTACCATCACCCATCACTCGGCAGTCTACAATGCCTTCCCCCGTTTCCCAATCCCCGTCAACCGCGCATGGGCAACCATTTTCTGCTCCTCCTGCGTATCATCCCCATAATCCAACAAGAGTGGCAAGTCCCGACGATGTGATAAGCCCTGCCATTGGCAGCGAACATGGGAGCATCATGAGTGTGGGAATAGGGCACAGAAATCGGTCGGGTTCAGTGCAAGGACAACAGGTCAGACTGCAAGTGACGACTGATAACGAAGCGTTTCATCTGGTAGATATTACAGGGATAAATACTGCTGAAGGTATACGTGAGAAAGTATTCTCAAAAGTAAGTTCTGTTTATACCCGTTAGACATAGCTGACATTGTTCATAGCTGCGTATTAGAGATGAAGATTACCCAACTCTGTCGATGTATCGTACCGAAATTGGAGAACCGGCAGATGAAACACCTATATTACCTGCTGCACTTCTCAACATTTGCCGCACCCTGGGAGACTCTCGAGCTAGCCTCAAATTCCTAGTCAAGCAAACCGATGTTCCACCGTCGTCCGCCGCATCTGTCATTCCACCCGTCTCTCAAACCGATTATCATCCTTTTCGCGCGGCGGCGGACCCCCGACGTGCAGGGATTCCCCCAATAACGACGGATTTGTCTAATCCAGTACTTTACCGTGTCTCAAGTCGTCATTCAAAAGAAGGTAGTGTAAGTAGTGCCAGCGGAGAAATGCTCAATCGGGGGGAGCTTAGTGCCAGTGACTGGAGTGATTTAGGACATGAAGCAGAGGACTGGTCAGCGCCCGGTTTGTCAAGGAGCACAAGGAAATCTGTGTTACAGAATGCGGGTGTGCGACTATCGACTTCAACGGGTGGATCGAGATCACCTGTTACAGAACACTCGGCTTCTTTGGGTACGAGCTCTCCAGCTTTGCCCACACCACCTATACCTCCTCATTCCACCTCATTACAGGCTGGCGAACCTTCCATTCGTTCTTCCCCGTCTAGTCGACCGTCTAGCAGACATTACGAATTTAACGAACTCTCTTTACCTCCGCAATTCGATCACTTCAAGCCTTCCAATGCTACCTCTGTCTTTCCTCGTTCTGGAACACCAATAAATGACTCATATCAAAACGAAAACGCATTTTCCGGTCCTAGCCATCCAGCAATGAGTCAAGAGCAAGGCAGCCAAGGACTCGGGCTTACTTTGGATGATGACATTGACCCAGAGACTCGCGCATTGATAGAGCAATTCCAAAGGGAGGAACAGGAGGCGCAAAAGAAGGAGGAAGAGAGAAGAAGGCAACTCGAAGCAGATGAAGAGTTGGCAAAGAGAGAGCAGCAGAGCGAAAGAGAACTGTGGGAGATGATGCAGCAAATGCAAAAGGAGCAGAGGCAAAGAGAACAAGCGCAAATCGCGGAAGATGAAGCCAGAGCTGTGAGTAGTATCTATATATGTTTCGATTCGGTATTGAAGACCAATGTAGAGGCAGGTAGAGGAGGAGCAGAGACACGAAGAAGAGCAAAGGCAAGCACTAGAAGCAGCCCGTACGGCATGGGAGGCGGAGCAACGGGAACAAAGGGAACAACGAGAGCAGCGAGAGCAGCGAGAGCAACAGGAAAGTCGATTTCATACATTTGAGAAAGATAGGCGTCAGAGGCAGCAGTTCTTTCAGAACAGAGCTAGGATGGGGGCTCCTTTGGATGACTCGGCCACATGGGAGTCTACTTGGATGGTCAGCCCTTCAACAGAAGGGTCGCTTTCTTCAAGAAGGCCCTCAGAGGGACGAGTGCCCATGGTGCAGACATCGGCGCCGAGAACCAATCAGACTCAGTCTCCAGCGCTACCGCCACGGCAAAGCAGTCAGCCTATTTATCAGCCATCGCAGTCACAGTATCTGCCGGATTTCGCCTACTCTCACCGCGGACCATCTGGGTTTCCCAATACTTCTTACGCTGAAACCTCACATGCTCAAGAGCGATTACATGACCCTCGATTGCAACAGGCGACGGGACGTGCACCGGCTTCGGGGCAGCGCGGACGGACATCCAATACCCCTCGCCCGGAATCTCAGCGAATTCGACATCCTTTCAGCTACGCTGCTCATGAACCAAGTAATGAGCGTCTTCAAGCTCCTGCACTGTCCACTGCTAGATCTGTAGATAATTTGAGGATGACCAGCGGGCCACTTGGTGTGACTTCACGTCAAAGTCAGATTTACGGGCCTCCCAGAACATCAATCACCCCTGCTCCAGGATTCGCAGAGCATCGCAATATTCAACCTGCAGCCACAAGCACGTCGTATCGCAGTCCATCATCGGACAGAGCCAGAGATGGGAGATATCCGGAACCCCTGCATTCCTCGTCTAGGGGGGCGACACCCATGGCACCAGCTATAATTGACACAGGTCTTGTCCCATTCCCGTCACCGCACCCGAGCAGCGCGACATCTTCGAATTCCTGGCGAGGCTACCCGCAGCAGTTTAATCCTGTACCAAGATCGGCTCGCGGTCCAACATTCGATATCACACGACCCAACACTGTCCATTACGACCGCTCTCCGCCTCCTCCCACCTCACCTGAAACCACAATTCCGCCTCGCCGACCTTCTACGTATTACGATGAAGTTCACCCTCCAGACAATGCCCGCACTATGTTCGAAGATGGTGCAGCTGTTCGTCGGCCATCTTCACCATTCCCTTGGGCCGATCGAGCTGGAAGCGGTAGCGCATCGACTCCATACCGTACTGCATCACCTGTCCCGGTCGAACAACCTAGGATCAGTGAGACAAATGCATTTGACGACACCGACTCACAGTTGCCCTATGCTCATAACGCAAGCCCACAGTCCTCGTGGTTATCAGTTTCCAGGGCTGTTGCTAATCGGAGCGACTCTGATACTTTGTCAGTAGCTGGCACAGTCAGCAGCGAGGCGACAGTTCGGCCAGGAAAGGGCGTGGGTGAAGACAACGACACAAACTCGGGAGACACGGCTAAGGCTGGGCAATGGGACAGACATTTGAAGGAGATGATTGCAAAAATGGGACCAGGAAGCGGAGAAGGGACCGTGAGACCAAGGAAGGAGGAAGAAGAAGATGAAGCAACACTGTTTATCACGCCGCCTGTCCGGGCACCAGAAACGTCTCCATCTCGCACAAGCGCGATACGCCCGTCACCTTCGAAACCTAATCTCATCGTCAACACTGTTTCTTTGAGCCAGCAGGCGTATCATCAAGTCAACCCTGTACTTTCGGCGAGCACGCCACCAGATAGCGCAACTGAGTCTGAAGGCACAGGTGAAGGTGATGGTGAGGTTGAGGGGTCCAACATCAAGCGCGGCAAATCCTTTGCTCGCCCCAGAGACCCCAACCAATGGAACTTCCGTCCGGAGCCCGAGCAACTGTATGAAAATCTCGACAGGGTTTTCCCGCAGATTGATTTGGATAGACCCATTGTGCAAGGAGCTGAGTCGATACCGTCAACACCCGGGATTGAGTCGCCGAGTCGAGTGGAGATCATCGGTGGGCTACCATTGCCCGCAGGTGCAGCACCTGGTAGACAAGGTGGCCCCCAGGCCGGATCAGGACCTTTGGGTAGGGCGCCTCAAGCACCAGGGCCTTCTTCGGGACCTCCTGGAACGTTCAATAGATCAAAGTTCAATAAAGCGGAGAATCGCCGGTCGATTCGAGTTGTTGCCGATCACAAACGCCGCACCCTTCAGCGTCAGATATCCCAACACGAAGACCTTCCACCAGAATACGACATCGGTGCTGAAGAGGTCAACTCTGCCATGGATGATCAAGTTGTCGACCCCAGAAGTGAGGAGCAGAGAAAGAAGGACAACAGACGAAGCTCAAGCATGTGGGATCATAAGCTGGTGGAAGTTACCAGGTTCGCGCGTGCTCAGGCCAACCGCGAAGCCGATATCCCTGAATCACCTGCCTCTGATGGCAAGCCTGGCACTGTGAACTGGGTCAAAGGCGAGCTTATCGGGAAAGGATCTTATGGTAGGGTGTATATCGCGCTCAATGTTACAACGGGAGATATGATGGCGGTCAAACAGGTCGAATTGCCGGCGACAGAAATTGAAAGGCATGACTCAAGGCAGCAAGGGATGGTCAAAGCGTTGAGGGATGAAATCGAATTGCTGAAGGGTTTAGAGCATAAGAACATTGTGGCGTATTTGGGTGAGTTGTTTTGTTTTGGTTTTGACGTAGGCTTTACATGACGCTGACGCCTTAATAGGATACGAGACAAGCCCCGAGTATTTGTCCATGTGGGTCCAGCTTATAAACAAGCGTAGCCCATCGGCAATTGTTGACATCCGCATAGTTTCCTTGAATATGTCCCCGGTGGTACCATTGCCTCAATTTACCGCGCCCCTAACCAAGCCCGTTTCGAGCCGCAGCTCGTCAGATTCTTTACTGAACAGATTCTAGAAGGGTTAGCGTACTTGCATTCGAAGAATATTTGGCATCGAGTGAGTAGATTGTTGGGAACATAGATCAGGGCTGATAAGCGATATCAGGATCTCAAAGGTGATAACATCTTGGTGGATGCGCAGGGCATATGTAAGATCTCAGACTTCGGTATTTCTAAGCAGACAGGTAGGATTAAGCGAACAAATCCGTAGAAGTTGGACTGACAGTGCTCGACTTGTAGCCGATGCCTATGATTCCTTTGGCCAAGCTACCAATATGAAGGGGTCCGTCTTTTGGATGGCGCCTGAGGTTATTCATTCTTATTCCGAACGCTCATACTCCGGAAAGGTTGATATCTGGAGTTTGGGATGTGTTGTGCTTGAGATGTGGTCTGGAAAAAGGCCTTGGGGCGACATGGAGCAATTTGCTGCAATGTTTGAGGTGTGTCCAGGTCAAAGTTTTATATCTCGTGCGAATGACTGACTTTTTGACGAACAGCTCTTCAACAAACGATCTAGACCGCCTCTTCCGCCTGATATTAATCTTTCTTCTGTTGCTCTTGATTTCCTCAACGAAAAGTGTCTCGCTACAGACCCTCGCAGTCGGCCCATGGCGCGCGACCTTCTTCAACACGAGTTCATAAAAGATAGGGACTTGACTTGGACTTTTAAAGATAGCAAAATTGGGAAAGCTGTTGCAAAGAGGGGAGCGAAAAGACCCAAAGCATGATTTGGCATTGGTATGTGCTCGAGAAAGGGGCATCTGCTGGGAAAAGTATGACGAGTATGATCATAACGAAAATCTAACGACACGGGAGATCGCTTGACGCGTTTGACATAAGACGAGTATTTTTTTTTATAGACATCAATGGGTTGAAGTAAGACATGTATGATATGTTATGTTGTGTGTTGTGCGATGGGTTGCCGACAGCAACTTTTTAGCAGCAATCGGGCCAGAAGTGTGGTTGGAAGGGCGCTTAATAATACAAGTGAGAAGCCTGAGACTAACAAACAGGTGTTGTTGCCTCAGCGGTTACACGCGAGAGAAAAGTATATAAGACAGAGTAGATAGACTCCGTTACCAACATGCCATCTCCTCTCTAGTAACTCTCAATCTCCTTTGACTAAGACCTATCTCTCCTATCTACTATCCACTATTTCGAACCTCTCCCTCTAGCTGCTCTAGATCAACTTAGCAGGTAACCGACGGACAAACGAAGGAAGGTTGGTGACGATTCTACGGGTTGCCCATGCACCACTGAGCCTCCTCCACAGCAGGTATCGATCGATGTGTCAGTCGTCGAGATGACATAAACTCGAGTGCAATCTTTCTGGTTGATGATCACATCTACACTGGTAGATCTGGAAAAAGTAGGGTGCATGACATCATATAGAGTCTGATGAAAGGGATTGGACTTAATGATACGATTTGCGCGTCAAAAGAAGACGAAAGGAACTACGTTATAGCCAGAATTTTGGTGCTCAATTCTGGAACTCGTTTATTTTAATTGTCTCCATTCCACCGGATCGCAGCGAGTGTGCAGCAACAAGAGACCACTATACAGTTACCATGCCACGAAGGACCCCAAAACACTGAATGAACAAAAGATCCGAATCTCGAAGCGATGCGAGTCGGAAAACGCAATGGGATGCGTATACGTGCACATGCTTAACACAACCACGAGAACGAGTTCTCTGGTCAGTGTCAATAACCCACTGAAGAGCTTGACCCTCTTTCTTCCCGGTCATTGACTTACGGTAGTTCTTTACGCGATAAACAGATAGATTACGAGAATGATATGCGTGCGCGTCATTAACGATATCAAAGTCGAAAGTCCAGACCTGCTTTTGACTTGATCACGATAAGGGTATGTTCGGCAACTTTTCCCAAATCCCCCACTCAGCCGCCACGATTGGGTAGAGATAAATCGACTCTACAAGCCTACACCTTTTCAGAGGTGTATGCGTTGAGGCATCGGCGTGAAAAATCCTCGCTAAAAAATCAGTTTTGCGTGTAAAAGATCAATATTTTTGGTGACCTCTTTTCTCTTTTCTCAGCCCTTTGAGCAAAGTCCAGAGCTCTGACAATAATTACACAGATACAGGATTGAGTGTGCCATTACACTTTTAGGTAGATGGTTTAATCTGGGGAGCAGCGGGTAAATCTCAATCTCAGTAACATGATAAAATGCCAACGGTCCTTGGCTCGAAGCCTTGAGCACGCTGCCTACCGCACTATGGAAGCAATTTTCCCCGTATCGTAGGAAGTCTCCAATGGGTCATGCGCTGGTATCTCCCCAGTTCCTTGTTGAGCATAATATGCTGTGGTATATGACATAGTAGATCCTGCCAGCCATGGAAAGTTAGATGTCAGATGGAGTTCCAATAGGTACAGTAAAGAAGCCCGTTGTACCTTGCGATCTCATCTTGTATAGGCGGGCTGACGACCGTCAACGCAATTATATCGAGATGAGATGAGATTTTCAGGGTCAATTAAATGCGGCCTACGGAGTTTAATAGCCGTCTACCGCTTGTCTGCCCTGTGCCGCTACCCTCTGCTGCCGTGCCTCAGTTCGTCCGTGCGTTCCGCGCTCTGCTTATTTTGACAAACCCTTGAAGCTGTTCTGGGGTCAATCCTTGCTAATACGGATAGTTCCTCATCCACATGTGCCTCTTTCCTTCCCTCTCCTCTTCTCCTGCGCGGAAGCCGGAGAAATGGGCGCTTGATACGTATCACCGAACGTAAAGATTATCCAAATTAAGCAAAGGCACTTGCCGAAGATCAAAGGGGACAAGGCCGAGCAGGAACTTTTTTTCGGGGCCTCTTTGTTTTTCGTCCATTTTAGCACAAGTTCGGATGGGAAGAAGTGAGCAGTTAGTTGCTCACTTGAGGGTAACCGCGATGGGTCCTATGGAATATAGATGAGAGCGTTACACCCTTGTGAGCGCGTATCTGCAATCAGGTATAGAATCACATCTCAAGCATCGCTTGTGAGCTCTTTCATCCGCCCACCAATCTACTTGTTCGTTACGCGCCCTATCATCCTCGGATCGACAACCTTGACTACGTCTCTCGGCACAGCGAGCCTCATCTTCAACACAGCGACATCTACCGAATTACAGTGCGCTTGAAATTGCCCTCACCTCGACATAATCTTTCGAGACTTGTCTCCATGCCTGTTGTCATACTTTAAGCTATATCTGTTGTCTAATCGCCCTCAGCACTGTACTGCTCACTCTTTGACAGAGCGACACTTATTAGAAGAGCATTGGCTGCTCGCTTGTATCGTGCACTATCAACGCTCGCTGGACATTGCCTTGTTGCGCTTTCTACTTTCTATCCTACCTACGCATTTACTTGCAACGCCTTAATAAGCCGACGCACGGACACTTGCCTGTGTGTTGTCCTCCTTTGGGTAGTGTGAACCTTCCAGACTCGCCCAACATGTCTTCTCTCGCCTCGCTTCCCTCCTTCCTCCCCCAAGAATCCTCCCCCCAGTCCCTTCCGCCCGCCGCATCCTCCTGCCGCATCTCTCGTCTTCCCCCTCTTCCTTCCATCCCCCACGCCGGACCACCCCGATCAGCACAGCGTTACCTATACTTTGGAGTCCGACGAGGATTTTCTTCGGGGGTTTATACCGACTGGCAAGAGGCCGAAAAGCAAATTGCCGTGAGTGGTGCAGGGTCTCTTGAGTGACACGGAATATACTGACTTCCATTTTTTGCTTTAGGACCACCCGGAACCCGCGCTGAAGACATTTTCAACCAGACTCGCTGCAGAGGCATACGTCTCTGGCTGGGATGGGGCAGGCCGGCATTCTTTACCTGTAGGCCATTATCAGGATTCCGCCTCCATTGCATGTGCTAACCTGAACTTAGCCTTCGACCCCTCGACCTCTGCGTGAGCATCTCGCTATGAGTTTTCCAGGTTCGGTCAACGTACAGGCCCCGGCTTCGCAGAGACGGCAATCATATCATGCCAGGCTGCTGGCTTCTTCACCGACTGAGTTCGGATCACTTGCTTCTGATACTTCCCCATCAACACTACGCCAAGGCGCGATCTCTAGATCATCTTATCGCAGTAGTGTCGTTCATATCTCCAGCCCTCTGAGGCAACAGGTCGACGACGATTCGGATGATAACAGCGGAGAGGAATCATCGACAGAGGCTAAACTTCGATCTCTCCGGAAAGCAGCCAGTTATATCGGCGCTGGCGGACTTCTAAGTCCTCCTCAGTCACCAGAGAAGAAAACAAAGAGGTTGGGTGATTCTGTGATCGAGAGAGAGCGACCAGTACAGCGCCGAGCCTTGACTGATTCTAGAACTTGGTCATCAAGAATTTACGGCGAATTCCCTGCTCAATCTGGTGATCGACCTCTCTCTCCTCCTACTTCTCCTACAGGTCCGACTCATACAAGAAGACCGAGTGATTACAGTAAATCTTGCCTTTGGGCAGACTCTGTGCCACAACACGAACCAGCCAGGCCTGAGTCTCCTTCTCAGCCCGATTTGGTTGATCCTACCATACCGAAATTCTCTCGGTCAGGACTTCGGAAGTCTGGAGTCGTCATGCCAGTTGCTGCCAAACGTTCCTCTTCTTCCCTTTCCCTAAAATCACGGGGGAGTCTTTTCTCATCCTCCAACGATTCATCCTCCTCCATCACTTCCTTATCTTCCAATGGCTCTGACAGGACTATGCGCCGTTTCTCTCACTCACGCCAGCCTTCCTCCTCCTCTCGCCTTTCGCAATCCCAGTTCTCTTCCCAGGACCGTCTAGCGACCCTCGCAGAAACGTCCAAGCAAGAGCTCCAGCTGAACGATGAAGATCACGATGCAATTCCGCCATTGTCTCCCCCTCGTCCAGCATTCATGCGACGGGTTAGTTCGGCCTCGTCAATAGGCTCAAACGACTCCTTTTCCTCCATGGGTAGCATGACTAGTGGTTCATCAGCTCACACGTCCTCTCTCGAATCTTGCGAACCTATCACCGAGGAGGTCGAGCCGGACGTGCATATCCAGCAGTCCAAGGACAACGAGAGCATCCCCGCGCATGCCTTAATCATCAGTGGGACTTGCACAAAGTCGGATGACGATGCGAGCGTAGATAGCGTGTCGATGAAGCACATCAAGTTTGGGAAGAATAAGGGTGGCGGAGTGTTAAAAAGACTGGTGAAAGTGCTAGGGTTGGAAAAGAAGAGCGTGGAGGCAGCGAGGAGAGGGAGTATGTAAGACATTGAGGGGATTTATTTCTCCGGACATTTTTCATCCAACCTCCGATTGGTTTTAGAGCAAGGTGTGCTTCTTCTGGACAACCTACGTAGTACACCCCCTCCTTGTTCATCTCTTTATAGAATTGAGCGTATCATGTTTGGCTCAGAGAGTGTTCTTTTTTCCTTATGTGGACAGTATCCTATATACATATATATATATTCCTCGAAAACTGTGACTTTCTATTGTGTGTAGCTATAACTTTTCATATGTAATTCACTCTCCGTTTTCGTCCTCGTCCGAAGAACAGGGCCTTGATACCGCACGTGACAAGGGCGACTCAATAATGATCTTTTTCACGGCGTGCAAGAACAACAGGAGCATGCGCAGTGCAGCAGTAATATTGTTGCATTGTTTGTTTGTACATGTGCTCCGTATGAGGTAATCCGTCGGGCATTGTCGCGCACGATTTTGGAAGACGATGATGGGCACGGGCTTGCATACGGAGGAAGCCGTGGGAACTCGATGAAGACTGAGATGGCACCAGATGGCGGCAAAAGGAATAGCCGGCCGCCTAGCACCGAAAGTTGAATGCGGGGAACAACATCCCTCATCTACTTCCGTCCTCCACATTCTGTTCCGCCTCCGTCGCATCACCTGCCCGCGCCCCGCACACCCCGTTTATTAACGACAATTCTGGGAGGCTGCTCTCTTCCGACCACTCACAACTATCCTAAATTATTGAAACACACAGCAACCATGCCCATCAGAACTTTCATCCCAGGCCTCTCCCTTCGCCTTCGTCCACAGGCCAGGCTTCAGTCGACCCGTTCAGCGAAGAGCTATACCACAGCTGAAGCCCACATTCCCCACGGCCATGCTCACCATGACCATCATGCTCAGCGAGTCCCATATAAGAAGCCCTCAGCGCTGAGAAAATGGGGCGTCCGTTTTGGTACGTTCGCTTTCGATCCTCACGTATATCGAGCTGACTAGACGACACGTCTTCACCTATAGCCCTGGCCATCGCCTTTCCAACCACATACATTCTTGGGGCTGCGTTTCCCCCTCAGCTAGTGCTGTTGATCTTCCCCCGCTTCTCGCCCCCGCCTCCGCACAAGGACAGTGCGAGGGGCAAAGCGCACACGAATGACGTGGAACAGTGCATGCAAGGGCTCCAGCTGGTGGAAAGGATGCGAAAGGAGATCCAGGGAGGCGCTGAATGGTACGAAACTAGTGAGTCTGCGTGATGTGCCTGGTATCCGAGGAACGCTAGGTCAGCTGACCGGAAAATTAGGACCTTACGACAAGTACGATCCTCAGAAAGTACACAACTCGCTCACTGCCGGCACCCTCCGTGGTCCCGGTAAACTCGCAATCCCTCCTATTCTTTTCGCCAAAAAGGATGAATCAGAAGCAATCGGTGTGTTCTCGTCAACCACGGGATCGTCGTGATAGTTCTTGCTGACGGAAAGCCTAATGTAGCCATCATCCATCTTGGTAGAGCACTCTGCGGCCACGATGGTATCGTACACGGAGGTCTTCTCGCTACTGTGATGGATGAGACGCTCGGCCGCAACGCCCTCCTCAACCTTCCTTCCCGTATCGGTGTCACCGCAAACTTGAACATCAACTATCGTTCCCCTTGTATGGCTGATCAATTTGTTGTCGTGAGGACCAAGCTGGTCGAATTGAAGGGAAGAAAATGTGTCGCCGAAGCCAAGATGGAAACACTGAGCGGGGAGATTGTGGCTGACGCCAAGTGGGTATCGTGTCATGAATCGAAGTGTATGTTGGGCTGATGAAACGCAGGGCGCTCTTCATTGAACCCAAATGGGCCCAGTTCCTTGCTTCCTCTGGAGTCACTGAAGCGATGGGGCGACCAATCCCTCAGTCTGAAAATGCTCCTGGACTGATGGATGCCGGAGTTGAGAAGATTGTGTAAATGTAGAAGCTTGGCTTTGAAAGCTTGCTCAAAGACAGTTATGTGCAAGGACTTTATCAGGCGACAATCAAAATTGTAGCGTCCTAGAATAGAGACGAGTCATACTGGCTCGCATAAGAGAACAAGACAATGTAGAAGCTTTAGAGCTTCAATTGTGGGAAGCCATCAATGATGCATATTATCTCACCCAGTATACAAGATACTTTTGATATCACTTCTTTCCCCTAATTTGCCTAAGTGTATGTACATCTCTCTAATCCAATAAATCGAAAAATTATATTAATAAAAAAACAACGGTTTGCTTTCAAAAGCATAACAACTAAAGTCTAAATCACTAATAAACCAACCCCATGAATATATAAACTGACGATGATGGCCATTCGTCATCAGAACGAAAATCGAAACTTATAAGGTAATCGCCTAATTAAACATCCACACGTCCACCACCCGCAGCGGCGTTACCCGTCGCGTGAGGGTCAACCTTTTCGGTGGTGCTAGATTCATGGCCATTGCTGGGAGCAACTTCAGCAATGACATCCCCTGAGGTAAGTTGGGGCCTGGAGTCAATTCGGTGAAGACGAAGCTCGGGATCTGTGCCAACTAGTTGAAGATTCAGTGGGAACGTTCAAGAAAAAGGTAGCGGACAAAAAAAAAAGAACTTGCCATAGTCGTAGGCAAATTCGCCGAGGTAAGCATCGTCAATACCGATGATTTCGGCCTCTTCGCTAGCCCTTAACCTCAATCCGGGGATGAAGTGAAGCAACCAACAGATGATAGTGGTCATGACAAAGGTGTAAGCGAAACCAGCGGTCAAATCGGCCATCTGGTAACCAGCCTGTATCCAGTAGTGGCTGACCCAGCCTCCGGGGATGTCGGTGATCCCGTCAAAGCCGGCCACAGAGCCTTGAGCGAAGAGACCGGTAAGGAAGCAACCTACCATGCCGCCAATACCATGGGAAGCGAAGACATCGAGAGTCTCATCAACCCCAATGAGGAATTTGAGCTTGGTAGCAAAGTTACAGGCGATGGCAGTAATCGCACCGATGGCAAGAGCAGCTGGGGAACCGACGAAGCCAGCAGCAGGGGTGATACCGACCAAACCAGAGATAGCGCCAGAACAGAAGCCAACAGCGGACCACTTGCGCTCAAGCCTGTAGTCCAAGCACATCCAGACCAGACCACCAACAGAGGCAGAAAGGTTGGTGACGATACAAGCCTGAACAGCCCTCAAGTTGGCGGAAAGAGCGGAACCACCATTGAAGCCGAACCAACCGAACCAGAGGAATACGGTGCCGATGACAACGAAAGCAGTGTTGTGGGGCTTGTAGGCGAGCCGTTCAGTGCCGTAGCCTCTACGCTTGCCGAGGTACAAGGCGATAGCAAGAGAGGCAGTACCAGAAGAGATGTGAACGGGGGTACCACCAGCAAAGTCGAGACCGCCCATGACAAAAGACCAGCCGTTGGGGTTCCATGTCCAGCAAGCGAGTGGGCAATAGACAAGGGTGAGCCAGCAGAAGAGGAAGACCATAACGGGACCAATACGAGATCGTTCAGCGAAACCACCAATGGCAAGGACACCAGTGATGAGCTACAGTCTGTCAGTTTGCAACGTGTTACTCAGGAATAACTTTACTTACGCAGAACATACATTGGTAGACACAGAAGAGAAGAGCAGGGATTCGGTCAGAGCCGGCAGAAGGCTCGGCGAGAACTCCCTTCAGACCAAAATATCGCAAGTCGCCAATGTATCTGATACACTTTCAGTCTTCATTGTAAGATATTATTGTGCCGCCAACTCACTTGGAACCAGTATCAGAAAATGCAAGTGAATAGCCTGTGATTATATTCAACTGCGTTAATTTCTGTAGCGTATCTCCTTTGCTTCCTCTTCGACAAATTAAAATAACTTACCCCAGAAGAACCACTGGAAAGACCCGACGGCAACGCCAGCCATAGACAGGAAGATCATTGATAATGCATTCTTCCGTCTTAACAGGCCAGAATAAAAGAGACCAACACCGGGAACCATGATCCACACTAGGGCCATGGCAGCGATGACTAAAGGTGGCGTTAGCCATTCGAGTGTTGAAAATTGAGGATGATACGACTCACTGAAAGACATATCACCGAGATTGTAGAGATACTGAGTACCATCATCGGCGGTGTAAATCATATCCGAAGACGAGTCTGTATAGGTCACATTGACCATGTTGGATGACAATTGCTGCTGCTGTGGTGTGAGGTGGGAAAGCGGAAGATCTATAATTGCCTAAAAAGTAAAGAAAAGGAAGAAAGATGGAAAAGAGAAAACAGAAATTGCATTAGAATAAGTATTGCGCTGGGAGAACGATAAAGGGGGAAGGAATCGGAAGATGAAAGAGAAAGGGCGGTAGATACCACAACAAGACGACCGCCCCTCATTGGCCAGTCAGTCCTTATCTATCCCCGCATTGAAAGAACCCTCCCTGCCTCACCTGAGCTCCGGATGCGGCTGGCATTAACGCGTCTTAACATTATTACGTATTGCATTCGCTTCAGTCAACTGCAAAATGCAAACGGCGAACGGACAGAATAGGGAAATTGCAAAACACGAATGCACGATTGAACACCAGACGCAGAGCATGAAGAGATTAGAAGAACCTGCACAAGAAAGATACGCCAACACGCCAAGGCCTTGTCGCACTACTCTTGTCGCGGGCGTCCTTATCTATGAGCTATCAGCCTCATGACGCGTACTCATTGGCCAGGATAAAAAGATTGGAGAATTGAATTGCCGGGTCCTGAACCTGGCATGCGGCGGAGGCCGATTAACAGCGGAAGCGCCGAGGATGGTTGTGATCGGGAACGGGAACTATACACTGTCACGCGCCTGTGGTTGGTGGAGATAAACGGTCTCAGAGTTCGAGTAGTATGTAACTGATAACTGATAGTTTGCGGCTCTGGGATAGGTCGAGGGGATGGCATAATCAGTCGTATCATTTGGATGCTCACATTTTAGCCTTGTACGTCGCTAATCGCTTTTATTCCTCAAAACACGACAAATAAGGGTGACTTGCTGGAAAAATATGGGCAACATCAATCCGTACCCAATGAATGAGGAGGATAGGGCGGTACATGCTGCTGGACGGAAGTCTTCGCTTGATCGGGTGATGGACGATGCAAGCTGTTAGATGGAGCTTAAGCTGGGTGTTAATGCACTGATCTTCGCGCCTATTCGCCTCGACCACGACTAGACTAACAGTGAGCTCGGACCCCAAACTTGACTCTTCTTCCTCTCAATGTTACCGCGGAGCTCCTCTCGGATGCACCCTCCAATATCCAACCTCGGACCTTGAATTTTCCTTACCACATGTTCTGTGTTCAACATCGACTTGGGATGAACCAAGTTGCCACTTTCAAAATCTCTTCATCCCACCCTGCAGTGTCGTACACATACATTCAGTGATGACATTCATCTAGGGCCCAGACAAAACGATGGTGTGAGCCGGCTTAGATCCTGATCAAACCATCAACAATCAGTCATCGGTGGCCCCAGCTGAATCTGGTCTGGCGATTGAGTATATCGGACCAGCAGCAAAGCAGCAAACAAAATCTTCTGGGTATAAGAAAGTGATGGCTGATCGAACTTTTTTTTTTTCGTCTGCGTTTCTATCTCATTAACATTGAAAAAGCTCAACTGCCATGACGCTTGCGGGATCTCTCGGCAGGTCATCCAGCCATAACAACAAGAAGACTCACAAGACTTCACCTTTTCCGCCCACCCCCTACCTTCATTCGGGTAACACTAATCAACCTAGTCTTTACCATCCACTCGCACTTGATAGGCAAGAGAGAGGTCGGAAGGCCTTGAATGCTTCACTGGACCACCAAGTGATTGATATCTCTGCCGATTACATCATTTCCCTGCCATCAGGATCAATGCAATCACAGACTTCCCTCCCGCGCCCAGTTGCGAGCCGTAATTCATCGTTCACTTCAATCACCTCTCCGCCTTCTCCAACATATCCAGCTTCTATCTTGTCAGAAGATTCTATCACCCCATCCCACCCTTACGCTAGCGGCCCAATACGACAAAAATGAAAGCGAGAGTTGCCACCACAGGTACACGCGCACCAGGTATTGTGGAAGAGACCGAGGAGCAAGACGAATTAAGAGGTTTGCGCAGTGAGAGCAAATTGGGTCTCGGAGGTTTGGGATTCAACCTCTTTAGCGCTAGCGTTGGTTCAAGAAACAAGACAGACGAGATGCTAGGGCTTGATGCAAATGCAAAGCTTGCTAGCCTTTACCTGGTATCGGGTTTGGGAAAGGTAAGTCTTGTAGATCATTGCGAGCGGCTGAGTTTTTAGAGTACCGCAGAATGGTCATTGGCAGACACCACTCGTGGGGTGCAGCCGCTCGAAGATTCTCTTGGACTGTTTTGGCGACCTGATATGCTTGGCAGCTGCTTCAGCGGTGATAAGCAACACAACCGATCTGCTACCCAAGGAGATGAAGACCACCGATCTCGTAAAAATTCGAAAAGCAGCACATTCAGCAACGGTGGGCTGTCCAAAGACCTAAGGGGCAAGCACGTAGCCGATGCTGGACAAGGAGGTGCCCAGAAACTGGTAGCGAAAACTCTCAAGTTTGCACACCCTCGAGACGGTGAGTCTCCACTCATCATTTCGTTTGCTGACGTGATAGTCGAGATCGTCAATTCTGTCCTTGCACCTCCAACCACTTGCCACGGGTTTACATTCACAATTCCTCGCCACGACACTCTTGCTGCTGCCGCTCGAGAATGGCTTGAACCAACCGTTTCTGGGCCGGCAGATCCCAGCCGCCTTGCCGACGCGTCAACCGCATCTGTAAACAAGACCGTTGCTTCTGTTTCTGCTTCTGAGCTCTCTTTTTACGGGGTTACGCTCACCGTCTGGACCAATGCGGACAAAAGCCGAGCCCTTCAGCTCAAAGCGATGAAATCCGGCTCTGATCGAATCAAATTTGGTACTCAATATTCAATGAGCTCGATGGACCCTGTATCATCGTCATATCACTCCAAAGGGCAACGAAAGGCTAGTACTACCTTGGATAAGAAACGTACCCGCGGTTTTATGGGTCATGTATTGAGAAACCAGAACGAGGCCGATATCACCATAGGAAGTGAGACAGAGACGGGTATGAGTGATTCCGATATGGAGGGGCCTATGGGCAGAAGGACAGGATGGACGGATCGATTGAGCGTTGTCGAGAGTGTACCAGAGGATGTAAAGGCTGTGTTTGATGAGCAGATTGATGTGTTCTGGATGCCGTATGCGATCACTCTGGGTAAGTTTTTACTCGATCAAAAACCATTTCCCAATTTACGATACTCTGCAAGATTATCTCCGCCTCAGTGTATGTCTTTCAAAGTAATCCCCAAACTGACGTATTAGTGGGCCCGCTTCTCAAAGAACGCCCGTGTTCACATGTCTCAAGTTTCGCGCCTACTGAACACTACTATTTCCCCTCGTCCCGGAGGCACTTTCCGGCTTCCAATTGGAATTTCTCCTGATGACCAAGTTATTCTTGAAGGATGCATGCCTGGAGGCTTGATTTGATTTCGACAAAGGTTTGGAGAAGGTGGATTTCCAGATTTGGCCACTATTCCAAGCTTTAGATTTAGACTATATTATAACTTGTGCAGAGGTGAGCAGGCCGATCAGAAAAGCATGGATCGTGTGACTGACTAACTGAGACAGGTTGCATTAAGCAACTCTGGAAGAATTATATTCTGCTCTAAACACCCAGCAATGCTCAACATTGCAGTGAACTCTCTCAAGTATCTGGTTGACCTTTGCGGGTGGAATGGAATTGCCGCACCTGTCATTCATGCAGTGAGTCACTCGCGTATTTGCGCCCAATGACTGGAGAATAAATTGACTTTGGATTATTAGAGAGATGCCACTTTTATTATCGAGGATCCTGGACCTTGGATATAGCTCGAGATGGCGCTTCGTGTCGATACGACGAGTGCCGATACGACGAGTGCTGATACGACTCGACGGGTTGAACAAGCGGTTGAGTGGATTGTCGACGATTCATCGTTTGCGCCGGGCGATTGAAAGAGGCGCGCGGTGATGTTGAAAATGATCATTTAATGGCGAGACGTCGATAGATGTGTGTGTGTGTTTTTAGAGGAATGCAGAAAAGATGTATTAATGAAAGGGGAAAAGGCGGATGGAGTAATAAGCGAAGAAATGTGCGATTGGAATCAGCTGACGGTGTAACGGTGACGCCGTTGACATTCGAAATAATTATTCTTGGCAAATCGAGGCAGCGGCGGGTGTGCAAGTAAAAAACAAAACAGGTCAAGTCTGCTAGTCTACCAGTCACCAGTCACCAACCACCGCTATACGTCGATACCACCTTTCAGCATGTCGATCTCGACTCCAAATAAAAGGTCAACGCCCCCCGAGTTACAGCCGCTTGTCAGCCGGACGACGAGCGGGACGCCGACGCCGACGTCGAGCTCATTCAGCTCTTTCCGCGACAAGATGGTGCGGGCGCTGAGTCCAAATAGGGATAGCGGCGGGGAGATTAGGGGGGGCAGACGGCCTAGCTGGGGAGGTGAGTGGCTGTGTTTTTGATGATGCTTGTGTGGACTTTGTGGAGGTCGAAACGAGTCTTGTCGGCTTGAAGGTTTGCGGGGCGGGACGGGGTGGTCGGGGTTTTTATTTTATTATTATTATTATTTGTGTGGATGAATAAACGGCCCAAAAGGGGAACGTGGATGGGAGGGGAGGGGACGGGGGATGCGAAGCAGGTGGGCGAGGGAGATAAGGGGGGGAGGGGGAGAGATAAGGGGGAGACGGCTGGCCAATCAGCGTGCGGCGGCCGATGCTGCTGTTTATGCAGAGATAACTGGGGAGTGGCCATGTTCTGCTGCGTGGCTGTACATATCGCGTGTTGCGTGTCCCCCCCCCCCCCGCCATTCTTCATCCACAACTCTTTGCGGCGCAGCTGACTCCTCCCAGCCACCATGTCCCTTGCTGAACAACGCGGCCGCCAGCCAGGCCATGTCGTGCGTCTCCCCCCCCCTCCCCGTCCCCCTCCCCCTCCCCCCGCTGATGTCATCCCCCAGGTGTCCACAGGCAGAGGCGGCGCGGGTAATCTCGTAGCGCACCCTGTCCCGACGACGATTCCCTCCCCGGCGCAGAACGCGGCCGCGAGCTCTCGCCCCATCCCCGCGCCAGCGACCATGTACGTTGCGTGTCTACTGCAAAAACTGCATGCCCACTGACACACGCCCACAGGTGACCCATTCTGGCCGCGGAGGCGCAGGCAACATCCGCCCCTCCTCCCACTCCCGCACCCGTGAAGACATCAAGCAGGAAGCCGAGGAGGAAGCTCTCCAGGAGCAACTCATTGCCGATGCACGCGGTCGGCAGGCCGAGCAGGCATTCTCCACCGGTCGTGGTGGCGTTGGCAACATCTCCAGGAGTAGGAGCAGGTCCAAGGCGAGGACGTCTAGGGGTGAGAGTTCGACTCGCAGAGAGGGGAGTGCGCTTGGTCTCGGAAGGAGGACGACAAGGGACACGGTCACCACCGGAAGGGGAGGATTCGGCAACATTTCGGAAGAAAAGGAGAAGAATTCTATCGAGCTCGAAAAGGCAAGTTGGTTTC